>NC_056748.1:722466833-722634333 GCF_019279795.1 Protopterus annectens
TCCTACCTTACAGCAGCTCTTTGAAATGAGATGTAAAATGAGGTCCTGCAAAATACTGAGTGACACTTCTCATCCAACATATGGCTGGTTCACTAAACTTGCATCTGGTAGAAGGTTATGGAGTATCTGCAGGACCTCCACATTCATGAACAGTTTTTATCCAACTGCAACAAGGCTCATTAATGCAGACATAAATCTGGATGTATCAAAACTATAATAGATTGTTACTCTCTCATTCTTTTTTTCATACAGTAATTCTATTTATTTATTGCATACTAAAATTAATATATTCTCATTCAAGTGCAATTCCAATCACTTCCTTATGTGCAATATCACCCAATCTCACCTCTGTGTATAGTGTAGTTTTCTTTTCCTGTGTTAATCATCTAGTAGTCAGTGTTGTCCAGTGTATATAAATAGCGTACAAGCATGTGCGTCAGCTACTTAGATATTTACTTTTGTACTGTACTTATTTTTTATTCTTTAATACCCATTATGCCTTGTCTTTTTATGCTTGATTTCTCCTGTAAAAGAGCGGACACTCGAAATTTAGTTTAGGCAGCACTTGTGTTTCTTAAATGACAAGAAAATTTTTTGAATCTTTTGAATCTCAAATCCTTGATTGTGGAATGGCTCCACACTGAAAAAGGTGGCGAAGAAGTCCAAAATTGCAGCTGACAAAAGGATCAATATTTTTTCCAATTAACCACATAGAAAACCTTTTCCTTTTGCTCTTATAAATTTTCCTATTGGGGGTTTTGGGAATAAGACAAAATGTGGAAAAATAAAGACAAAACCTGGACTGCCGAAACAGCACTGGAATTGGAGAAACCATGTAGCCAGTTTGAGGGACTGAATGCTCAGGTGAGATAGATAATCTGGGTCTGATCCCAGCACTCGGGGAGGGTGGACTAGATGAGCCCAGAGGAAGGGAAACTGGACTTGTTTTAGCCAATAAGGGACCATGACAATGACTGTGACCTTCATCACAGATGCTTTATGAAGAAACTTTGGAATCAGGTATGTCAAGGAAAAGTGTGAAAGAGCTCCAGGGGTTAACGATGCATTAGAGCACCCCTAGGTGACTCCCCCTCTCAGGGACTTAAGAGTAAAGATCTTGTTGCATTTGGTGCCCTGGGTGATGAGAAAAGATCACAAAAAGGTTGGCCCCATTGGCTGAATATCTGGTCAGTAACTAATGGATTGACAGACCATTCATGAGGAAGCAGGATAGACCTGCGCAACCTATCCAGAAGGATAGTGGGCTTCCCCAGGATAAGTGTTGCTATTAGAAAGCAACGAGAAGATATCATCCATCACCACATGTTCATGACTTCTCAACAAAAAGGATAATATCTGGTTCCTCCCTGTTTACTGAGGTACCAAATAATTGCAGTGCTGTCTGTTTGAACAGATATCACACCCAAAGG
Source organism: Protopterus annectens (assembly GCF_019279795.1). Classification (NCBI taxonomy): domain Eukaryota; kingdom Metazoa; phylum Chordata; order Ceratodontiformes; family Protopteridae; genus Protopterus; species Protopterus annectens. The sequence continues at coordinate 722,468,264 of NC_056748.1, forward strand.
AAGAGAGTCCTGGAAAGCCTGCAACTCTAGGAAGACTGCTCTCATCTCCAATACACTGATGTGAAGACTGGCGTCTGTTTCACACCAATTGCCTTGGACTGTCTTTCCCAGATAATGCCCCTCAGTTGGAAAGCATGTGTGGTCAATGTGGTTTGGGGGGGACGGAAGAATGAAATTACACCAATGTAGAACATACAGAGATTCTCACCACCACTGTATGTGTGCTCTGCAAATGTTTGTTGGAATCACTAGAAAAGACATGGGTTGTTTCTTGTTTGACCAATGAACCACCAGAGTCCATTACAGAACCTGCATGTACAATCTGGCTAGTAGCACTGATGTGACGAAGGTTGCCGTTGAACTTAGAAGGTGAAGAACTAGTCTCATTGGCAGCTTCTGGTGAGATAAGACTGCGTACACTTGCTGGTGAAGGAATGAAACTCTTGTCTGAGGGAGTTTTGTTATCTGAAGTCTTGTGTCCAAAAGTGGTCCAGTGAACTCTAGAGACTGGACTGGCTTGTACCTTGGAATTTTCTAGATTCACTATAATCCCCAAGTCTATACACTGTAGGGGCAAGGAGTCCCTGGCATGAACAAGTAGATTTCTGGAAGGGCCAGTGATGAGCCAGTCATGCAAATATGGGAATACCTGAAAACCATGCAGTCATAGATGAGCTTCCACTAGTGCCATACACTTGGTAAACACCTGGGGAGTGGCTGTGGTGAGACCAAAGGGCAGAGCTCTGAATTGGCAATGACTGGCTCCCAGCTGGATGCAAAGATACTTCCTGGAGCATCTGTCTATCTTTACGTGGTAGTACACATCCTGCAGATCTGTCGAGCACATCCAGTTTTTCTTCCTCAGTAACAGAAGAATGGACTGAACATAATCATCTGGAAATGTATTTGCTTTACAAATTTGTTTAAGTGACTTAGGTCCAAAATTGGCCATAGGTTCCCATTTTTCTTTGGCACTATAAAGAATTTTGAGTAAATTCCGAATCCTCTTTGGTTTGAAGGGACCTCTTGGATGACTCGATTTCTCAGAAGCTTCCTTATTTCCAAAGTGACTTCTCCCCTTTATTTTTGCCTACAAAATCAAACTCTTTGAAATGAAATAATGAAATGGTTCTAGTTACAAGGCTTTTATCCATTGCAACTTAAAAACAGAAATATTGGTCAGCCTTCTACCAAACATTTAGGCTGCTGTTCATATCTGAGTCACCAATACCAGAGAAGCTCTGCTTAACTGACAAGAAGATAGCATTAAAAAAACATTCTATGGGGGAGAGCTTGCAAAACCTTACATCGAAGTTCATCACTTGTGCAATTTTAAAGAAAATAAATGATCAAATAAATTAGAGTGATAAGATGGAATGGTACTAAAAAAAGATGAAATGGTTTTCATTAGGCTACTGAAACAGTGAACTAATGATGAACTTAATACAATTGTGTAAGTAAACCTCTCATAACAGTATATGTTCGATTAGATCATTGTTGCTGTAGGAATAACCTCCCTCCCTCAATCACTCCACCTCCCTTCTTTTCCTTGCTTTAATGACAGGGGCTGGGGGGGGGGGTTGTCATTAGTTTCTTCTTCTGACATGTAGCTATCTTGCAGATCTCTAGTCTCCCTTATTCTGAGGCAAGAAAACTCTGTAGGTTTGCACCCAAACCAAAGACTTTATACCACTCACCTCCAGCTGTACAATGGTTAAGGCATGTGGAAGGTGCCCTAATGATTTGGAAGCTGGCTGGTCATCCAGTCATTGACAGGATGACTAGGCTACTGGAACAGTCGGAAGCATAGTTAGGGTTGGGCGAAAGGAGCTGGGGGGGGGGGGGGGATTGTAGCACTGGCAGTCATTTCCCTGGGGGAACGGCACAGACTGGTAATACAGAAAATAATTTTGATACAGCTTCTTCAGCCTGGAACGAAGCTCTTACTTCAGCACTACACAGATGGCATTAAGTTGGTACAAGCAGCTTTCTACAAATGCAGCAAGCAGTCTGTTACAATTAAAAAAAAAAAAGACATTTTTGCTCCTTCCTTTAAAGTGAGGTGAGAGCATTATGACCTGGCACTCATTAGAAGAGAAGTGAGGAGCAGAGGTACGCCAGATCAGGAATGGACTTTGTTTTGCTCTTCATACAAGAGTGGTACTGGGTGCTAAATAAGCAAGTTACAGATGCAGGAAAAGTAATGATTACTATCTGATCATCTGTTAATACTCAAAGAAGCAAACATTCAAGACGGCTACTGTGACACCAGTATTTGCATTAAGCAGAAAGTGAAAAAGCCTACCTACATTTACATTTTCATGAGGGGAACAGAATGTGGAAAAATATATAAAAAATAATGGAAAAGTAGCAGGCATAGTCTATCAAAGATAAAATGAGAAGGATTAGAGTGTAAACAAGAAGGGTGTTTATGTGCTGCCAACAATTCCCTACAGGTTTTATGAGAACCGAAGGCTGGCAATAGTAGGAACTTTTATTTAAATGCCTTTCATCTCTCCTTCCTTCTGCATCCCAACCACCAGTAGCACACAATTCCTTTAAGCCTTTTTTTTTTTTTGTTGAACTGATGCACTGTTTTGGTATATTGATTTCTTTCTCCCTTTGTAGTGTTCTGAGATGAGGTACCCAGAAATGCTGTAAGTACCCTAAGGAGATATGTGTAGTGATTGGCACACTGCAATGCTAACAGAGGATACATAAATTACAGAACTATTAAGTGAAACTCTCAATTCACAGAACTCAACAGGTACTGCCTGTGCTGCAGGCACATGGAAGCATGTATTATGAAACCCGACACGTATATATTTGCAAATGGCATGCACTAAACATCATGGCTGAGGGGCACATGACGTGTACAACTTGCAGCATATCAACATACCTTCTTGCAAAGCACATATCAGTAAGTACAAAGGTTGTTGTAGGGGAGCTTGGATTTACCTCCATTTAAACTATCCAAGAATGAGAGAGAAAAGGGGGGGGGGGCAGTATTCAATTTAAAGTTTAGTTACAAATCAAGAAAATCTAGAGAAATTGTTACTGACTACTCACTTTGCCTTCAGAGCAACCAATAACAGACATGCTGATGATCACTGGTGGCAAGCATGCTTCTTGCACTGTACAGTACTGTCGTGGTTGTGGCTGAAATACTACCGCACTTTGGTCAGTATATTTACCTGGTAAATGAAAATAAGGCAATATAGAAATACTTCTGAACATCTGAAAATATGTTTCCAATAACGTGAACAGTAAGGCACTTAAGGGAATCCCCCCTTTTTTTTAACTTTCAAGCAATAACGCAATAGAATCACAAAATGTTACTTGTCCATTTTCAGATTCTGAAAAGCAGATAAATCTTGTGGGTGTTGAATGCAGATAAAAGAGATTGTGAAGCAGTTTACGTGAAAGTGGAAACACAGATGATGACATACATGAGGGCGTGCAGTAAGTAGCAAGTAGCTTGACAGGCAGAAAACAACTGAAACACATTCTAGTTTACAAATGTGCTGCTTTTGAAAACAGCTAAAACACATTCTAGTTTATAACAGTGCTGCTTTTGAAAAGAGCTGAAACACATTCTAGTTTACAACAGTGCTGCTTTTGAAAAGAGCTGAAACACATTCTAGTTTACAACAGTGCTGCTTTTGAAAAGAGCTGAAACACATTCTAGTTTACAACAGTGCTGCTTTTGAAAACAGCTGAAACACATTCTAGTTTACAACAGTGCTGCTTTTGAAAACAGCTGAAACACATTCTAGTTTACAACAGTGCTGCTTTTGAAAACAGCTGAAACACATTCTAGTTTACAACAGTGCTGCTTTTGAAAACAGCTGAAACACATTCTAGTTTACAACAGTGCTGCTTTTGAAAACAGCTGAAACACATTCTAGTTTACAAAAGTGCTGCTTTTGCTGCTGCAACAGGGACTGAACAGACTCCGAGCTGTGGCCAGTACCGAGAGAGACACAGACAGAAAACAATGCAGAGAGAGGTGCTTCATGTTCAAGCCTCTTGTTCCACAAACAGCACTGCTTTTCATCATGTTTTGTACAAGTAAGTGTTTTAACCAAAAGCCATCCTGTGTGCACATGGAAGCCACTTTTGCAAGGTGTTAAGGTACGGTATGATCTACATAACTTGGACTCACAGAAATTAACAAAAACACTATCGCAAATGATAGGGCAGGTCATCAATATACAACTATACTGTCTTTATTTGAATGCAACTTTACAAAAGCAAACACATGACTAATAGCCATCTAGCTGTACAACTCAGCTTCAAAAAAAGTATGAAAAGACTGATCGAACTGAAGTTCTGAACATTTTATTCAGGCCCACAAAGACAATGCCAGAGGCAGAATGTACGTTTATGTGTGTGTGTGTGGGGGGGTGTGTGGGGGGGGGGGGGTGTATGAACATCCGCAATGTTTAGAGAACTTCAGTGACTTCTGCAGTTGTTTTATTCTCATGAGCTGCTTCACACAAACATCTGCAGTCACTGTGACAACATCGCCTGGCCTCCTCCCTCTGTCTAATTTTCCTTCCCTATTTCTAGACTGTTTTCGAATGAATTTTAGCAGTCTGTTTTATTACTCCAAAATCAGCCTGCAGAAATGTCCAACATTCTTACTTCACTATTGTGCAACTCTGGCTATGTTTACTATGACTCACAGTGCTTGTAGCTGCTTCTTTCACATTCTAATTTCTTAACCGCTCATCTCAGTGGAGTAAATTACTATATCCAAAAAGTGATCTGAAACTGTCTCACCACGTATGGGCTACTTTTAAGGTAATCAGAACTAAGATGATTACAATAAAAAGGCAATACACTAAATGACCTGACCTCAATCCCAATCAGATTTTTTTCCCCACAATTTACGATCCAGAATAATTTTGTAACCTAAACCTCTAGCACAAAATGTGAGCTTCATCCATGTTTGACTGATCCTAGCTGCGGATTTTGAAATATCTGGCAAAAGAAGTGTCTACCACACGTACAACAGGGCTTGCTCATAATTCACAAGGTGAAAACACTGGTAAACTGGCAATCTGTTCCAGCAATGAAAGCACCACTTCTTCAGTATTACACACAATCTAAAATTACCTCACTTTAGAGAAAAATCACTAAAACATATATAGTTATCACAGACACCCTTTAAGCAGTTTCTGCTTGACAGTTTAATTTTTATCACAACAGAAAAATATTTGACCATAAAGCTTAAGGAAAAAGGATCCGAGTAAACAGCTCAGATAGTTAATGCACGAAGATGACATCTTTGGAGTTCAAATTCCATTTTCAGCAGGTCACAAGAAATCACACTCGCCTCAGCTGTATAAAAACTGCTTTCCAGTGAGCAAACACTGGACAGAGCATCTAGATTATCTGCTTTCTAAACAGAAGCTCCAGCTTAGTGTGCCCTTGTTGCTCGGATCTACAAGTCTCAGAAAAACAAATATAACCTAGAAAATTTGGAGAGGGGGTGGGCATGATGTGAACACTTGTCAGTAAAACTTCAGACAGAAAGAGCTCTATAATGACTAACACAGAGTGACAGAAGGCTGCAGGTAGGGTACAGGCATTCACTACAGACAACTTCCTTCCCAAGTCTGACTAATATCACACAACATTCAGCAGAGCTATTTCAGAAGTACTATATCAAATGACAAGCAAAAATAACTGTTGCAATGGCATTAAGTATGGAACTCCTTCCTTGGCAAGTCAAGAACAACAGATGGACCCAGGCCATGATTAGGAAATCCACCTGTCTGGCTGGAAACCAAAATTAGACAAATACACAGCACAAAGTTCCTGAATTAAAAACAAGTGTCATGGGGACGGACAAAAAGAAAAAGTAGGATTTCTCATAGCTAGCAAAAGAGCAAAAGTATTTAGACTTGACACATGATTTGAAATAGATGGTAAGGTGGGACAAATAAGGAACTAAACTTTTTTTCACAACTAGTAGACTCAATAGAAAATGTTTTTCCTGTGAACAGACTCAAAGATCCAGCAGACACTTTGCCATCAAGAAGCCATCATTCAGTAAGGCAGGTCAGGGCTGCTACAGTTCAACTGTTACAGTACAGCATCAGAGTATCAGTACTAGGGGAAGGATCAATAAACAGAGAACTGATGTCCTCAGCTGCAAAGGTCATAAAGGCTTATATGTACATTCTTGCTTCCATTTATATCCATAAATGCTAAAGGAAGGGCAGGCAGCACTTGTACAGACAGAAAGGGAACAAATGTAGAATGTAATGAAGCAAAGACAAAGAGCTTCGGAGAGACATTTTAGTAAAATAACGTGGTACCCAAGTGCCGCAAATTTAGCAAACCATTATTTACCAAAGATGGATTATTCCTGATTGAGTGTAGTGGACCTGAGAAAACTGTTCATATTTTCTGTAGTTTAACAGCTTCATCAGTTTTTCGGGGGCAACTAACACAGAAGTATTGGAGGCACATTTCTGGCAAGCACTCCAGAGGAGCCCTACCACTTCCATCATGGACTAACTACGAGGAAGTTATGTAAATAGCTGGTAATTATCAGGCAGGGGTCTCTTTTCACAGAAAAGAGAAAAGGCAAATGAGTCTTATGACATTGCCAGTACCTACCCAATCCTTAAAACTCCTTTTTCAAAGACGGCTAGGCCAGACAAGCCAGGGGGAAGAATTTGTGACTACCCATCCAATCATCCAATTTTAATTTGAAGGAAGATAAGGCTTGATTTGCAAGGAGGCCTACTCCAGAGGTTGGGTAAGTATCTCATAATAACACTTTCTTCACACTGTTTTACTTATTTGCTAATGAAAATTCAGATCCCTGGTTCTGGTATTTGTGGCACTTGCTTTGTGGAGATAATGCAGATACAGGAAAACTGGGTCCCTAATGGCATGGAAGGAAAGTCACTGAGCATCCCTTAGAAATCTACCAGATACTGAATAAAGAGACAGTATTTCCAAGTCTTTTCTAGTGGCTTATGTTTTTTAAGCTAATGATCTTCCTAGTATGGAATCTCTGGGATCTTTCTAGTTGTTTGATGTTTAGTGCACTACATCCCAAAGGGGCATTGCATTCAATAATCAATGTTGAATGTAAGGGGACAATGGCCTCTTTAGATCTGGATGATATTATTTGGCAAATAACTGCACTAAGTAGAAGGACTTTCTGACTACTATCTTTACATGATGATGAAAGGAAAAGGAATTATCAACCCACATTCCAATAGGTTTTTAACAACATTCTCATTCTGGATTGGGATGTTGTCTATATAGTACCCTAGGGAAGAGGTTGTTTATCAAATGTTACAACACTACACTTTTTAGCATTTAATTTGGGGCCATGTTTACTACATTTAACAGTTTAAGTTCTTGCTGAAGGGCTTGAACACCAGAGAGAGACTTGATAATTACACCCACATTGTAGTCGTCTGCACACTTATGTTAGCCAGCAGTCTTGGCTCATGATCTGGAGATCAGAAAAGTAAATGCCAAACAGAAGATGTCCCAGCCTTGATCCCTGCAAGACACTACTGGTCATCTTCATACTCTCTGATGAGGCACCAACTACCCATCCCGTTTTCAGCAAATGATGCCATTATAGTGACTCACCAATTACAAAGTAGGATATGAAATTTTAAGCACACATCCTGATAGAAAGCAATATTGCCAAACAAAACTTGAGAAATTTGATGGTGAATGGTTTAACAGCTTTAAGGGTCTGTTAGATAAAGACAGACACATGTCACTTTTGGAACACATTACTTGATGCAAAGCAGCTGAAAAGGATTGAGTCATCTGAAGTGAAATAGTCAGCCCACAGCATAAACTACTGGCTGCCACAAACAGCTCCAAGCAGTGGTCCGGAAGAATAATAAATAGGTGCAGTTGGAGAAGAATGGTAGCTCCTCAAAACTGCATGCATGAGGAGTATAGAACAGACATGCGGCCAAGCCAGGTATGGAAATAAGGAAAGTTGGTGATGGAATGTCGAAGTCCAGGAGGTCATCAAAAGAAAGGAGGAGTTCAAGAAAAAGTGGAAGATTGAAAAGACAAACCAGGCAAAGAAGGAATACTAGTTGGCTAACAATGAGACTAAGACAGCAGCAGCCATAGCAAAGAACAAGGCATCAGGATACAGCATCTGAAGTACCTAGACATATGAAGGCCTTTAAGACTATTAGCTGCCAAAAAAGCAATTACTAGAAAATGGAAATCAAAATCTACATCAACTACTGAAGCACTGAATATTGTAAAAGGAGATAAAACTGAGGTAGGATCATTAGAAACTGGAAGGAACAAATTACATAGAAATAAATGGAATTTGCAGGAACAATGCATGCATAATAATGTTTAGGAAGAGAAGAGTGAGGTTTAGGGGAAGGCAGAAATTGAGCAGTGTGTAATGTTGGCATGAATGAGTACTGTTAAAAACAATGTATACTGCTTGGAAATAACTATGGAAATGTTACTACAGTTTGTTTTACTTTTTTATTACTGTATGTACACCCATGTCAGTGATTAAAATGCTTTTTTAAGAAGAAACAGAGAAATAGATATGGTAAGAGCACATAACACACTGCTTTAAAGAAGATGTGACTCAATATTAACAAAAGGTACAGGACGTAATATGTCCTGTGACACCCCAACCCCATGTGTGAAAAGGGGAAATGGGGCTGTGGATGGATGGATGGATTAAGAAAAGGAGATCAAAATTAAACATTATGTACATACAAAGAACTTGACAGAACTGAATATGAACCTCGGAAGTATGCAGGAAAACACCTGCCTAAGACAAACACATTAAATACAAAATTTCAGAAATCAATAGATCTGTTGCACACATAATAATAGCAATCCAGAGGGTCAAAGCATCTACACTTTGATAACAGTTACCCTTATTCAGCTTTTTAAGCTATGAATATGTGTACTTTTTTGTAATGATTCAATAAAATCTGAAGTTAAAACAGAAACAATGAATGAAGTATTCCTAGAAGACTTCAGCGGGATTCTCACAGCCTTCATCTGCAAACCTTAACAAGTCTGCTCACCAAACTTCACCAACTAACTCAAAACTGCAAACCTACCTGTTGTGATATACAAACAAAAGTCAGACTACCTGTTTGTTTTGTTTTATTTGAACTACCAGCTTGACTTAACAGTTCAATGAAATCTATGTCCACACTATCAAAGTTTATTCCCCTGCATTTTAAAAGCATTTTTGCATCGTTGTTGTATAAACAAGCTGGATATATAATACTCACACACTACTTATTATCCCTTTTTGTTTCCTAACAAGAGACAGTTGGGGTAATGTTTGTAAACTCAGTCATTCTATGACTGACACAGTATCTCCCCTTTCAATTGCATCTCACCTTCACATCCCCTAAAACAAAGACCTTCAGCGTTAGGAAATGCAGTTTCCATATCTCCAGGCAGTATCTCCCCTTTCAGTTCTATCCCATCCTCACATCCATAGACTCATATGTGTTTACTAGGCTAGCGACCACAAGGGCCTTTTTAAGCCTAGCCAGACATTCCAAATCTCTGTCAAGTTCTGGTACCCTTGATAAGTGTAAGCAGGAGCTTGGGAGATGAAAGATTTACATACAGGGGCATGGGACATGAACCATTTATAGCCTGCCTATGTCCATTAGACACATAGGTAGCAAACCAAGGATGAATTTCCTGTTCCCCATCCAACTGTCCAAGTTACACTTGAATTGGGTTATGGAGGAACTCTGCTTCATATGGATGGGGAACCTGTTCCACAGATGGGGTAGTCTCTGGGATACATACCTATCTCTCCAGTAGGTCCTATTTATATCACAGGCAAGGTTTAAGTGTTTAGAATGGGTCATTCTGGTGCTGTTTGTTTTGTGGATATGCAGAAGGCCCATCAGTGTGGGGTCTGACAATGCCCTGTATGCCAGGCAAAGATCTTCCCTCAACAGCCTGTAGGAGACAGAATACAGGGATAGGGCCTTGAGGCAGTCTGCACAGGACATGTTACTTACACCCTGTACTCTTTTAGTGAAGAATATCTGTGGACATTGGATATACCTGGTTAGGTACATAACAATTGGGGGCATTGTACTCAATGACAGGTCTGATGAATGCCAAATAGAGTGGAACAATGACTTCCTTGGTTCTTGCTACCATACCTTTATTTGTAAGTTGTGCATCATACAATAATTTCCTCACTACTATAGATATGTGATTGTCAAATGCTAGACTACTGTCTATATGTGTCCCCAAGTCTCTGACTACTGGGTCAGCACTAAGGGGTATTTTGTCAATATGATAGTTACAAGGGGTGGATGACTTCCTAAATGATACTATTATGCATTTCTTGGCATTTAGCTTTAATCCATGGCTCAGACAGTTTACTATTGAAATGTCGAACGGCACTACATCGACTGTACTATAGTCGAACACGGAAGTTCGAAAATAGTAATGTCGACGACAAAAAAACAGTCTAGGACTGTGTTTTAACATGGGTTGAGGTAGGGGAGATGTTTGTAGTTCTGAATAATACTGAACACCTACCTCGACCCATGTTAAAACCATTCCTAGATTGTTTTTTTGTCGTCGACATTACTATTTTCGAACTTCCGTGTTTGACTATAGTACAGTCGATGTAGTGCCGTTCCACATTTCAATAGTAAACCGGCTCAGACACCAGTTGTTTGTCTGTGTCAGCCCTTCCTGCAGATCATTTGTAACTGTGTGGGATTCAATGACAGCTCTTAATTTGCAATTATCTGCAAATGTAGTTAGCCAGAAGCCTTTGATATTGGCCTTGATTTCAGACAAGTAAATGTTAAAAAGAAGTGGTCCAGGACCAATACCTGAGGGACTCCACTTGTGACTGGTCTCTTTGTAGAGGAGAACTCCCCAATTCTAACTTCCTGGGTCCTGTCTGTGAGACAGATGGCTATCCACCGGGTGACATGAGGCTATGTACCTAACCTCTTGAGTTTGTCAACAATGCCTGAGGGGGGTATTGTGTCAGATGCCTTGGCCACGTCAAGGTAGGCAGTGAACCATTTTACTCTCATCCTTTGCTCTGGTGACCTTCTCACAGAAATCCACCAGGTTAAATAGGCATGACCTGCCCTTGATTAAACCAAACTGGGTTGAGTCCGGTGTCTGGTGGTTTATTATAACATTACTGATAATTTCTAGGATAATTCTTTCCGTGGCTTTGCATATGAGACTAGTGAGCCTTATGGGTCTGTAGTTTCCAGGATCTGTAGATGGCCCACTTTTGTGCAGAGGGATGACTGTTGCTGTTCTCCATTCATAAGGCACAAAGCCTGTTTGCAGGCTACAGTTAAATAGCAATTCCTGAGAGCCTGATTGTACTAAATAGCATGAAACATGACCCAAAACCTTCAGTGCTAGGAATACAGTTTGCATATGTTCAGGTTTAACAAGAACAGACAACACACCTGTGTACACATCCACCTATATCTCCCAAAAGGCCTCCATATACTTAAATGCAACAGTGCTGCATCCTTTGCCTTCTCCCCAGGAAAGGCCTGCAGGCCATCAGTCACATTTCTTCCCTCCCCCCAGCAGGCTTTCTGACATCAGACCACCATTTGAACTCTTGTCACAGCAGACACTGACCCCTCCACCCACCCAAATATAATGCCACATGGTTGCCCTATTCCTCTGCACTTTGCTGAACTGAATTATTTTCCTGAGTGTGATGCTGGAAAAATCCAGGGCCAAAACTCAACACACATTTAGGTATTTGGTAACCGTGTACCGCTAGGTAGCTATGAATGAAAATTATAAGCCCACTTTTTTTGAAGGTTTGGTGCACTCTGGTACAGTTAGAAAGTACTAAAAATTAAATGGCTGACTGACTGAGTGAATCACAAAGGTTTATGCAGCAAGATCCAGGCAAAGTACGTGTTCAAATTACAACTTAATTATCTTCTCTTTGTTTAGTCAAAGATCCTGGTAACATCACATTGTCTTGAAAGACAAATAAAAATGTGCCACAATAAATGGAGAAAATTGTTTTAACTAGTAAAATCTGTATACACCAAAAATAATCTCTATTTTAACAAATGTACCAGAAGAAAACAAAATAACCACAACTATATGTGGAAGACATTTTACTCTGCAGCACGGCATTTTTACCATCTGTTACCGTTTTTTCTTTTTAATATTACAAATCTACATAAGTGCAGGTAATGTATCAAGTATTCCATATATTAGAGGACAAAAATCTAGATTAGCAGATATGAATCAAAATAAATTAAGGCACTAAAATGGAAAGGAACTATACACAGAGATACATGAAATTAGAGACCAATAAAATACAACATATGGATGGAATAATCCGCAGTTTTACTTGTTTATGCTACATATATATCTGTCCCACACTGTAGGAAAAAAAAACAGCAAGCACATTTTCCATGACAGGAAATGAAATGTAAAGAGTCAAGACCTCAAGCAGAATTACACAAGGAAGGGAAAAATAAAAAAAAAAAACAACACTGATATGAGTATTTTGAAATGTCAGGCAGAGTCAGTCTTAATAATCCCAGCTGCTTTTAAAGGGTTTTATAGTCACTGGGAATATCCATGTTTACCATCTTAATTGTTTTCCTCTACAACTACTGCAATACATCCAGTATTATAGACTTCTGTTAGCAAGTAAGAATCACTTGGCCAACTATCAGCCCTGTCTGTCTGTCTATCTATCTATCTATCTATCTATCTATCTATCTATCTATCTCTCTCTCTCTCTCTCTCTTACTCCCTACCACTGCTGATCAGATGACTAATTACATTAATTCAAGGACCCCTTTCAGTTACAACCCAGGCCATATGGCAAGTCAAGTCAATAATGAGAAACAGAAGCAAAAACATGTACAAATCAATTATGTGTTTCAAACTAGTCAAGATAGTAAACCCGGTACTGTGAGTTTCAAAAGTGAAGAAAGGAATGTCCATTCAATGTAAATAGAAGCTAGTTAAGTAGCAGACAATTATGCAGATACACAAAGCTCGATCTTCCTTTTCATCAGGTTTACATAACCTGTCGCACACTTCTCAACTGTCCAGATTTTTCCCCAATATTTTTGGTCTGTTCCTCATAAAATGTGTTGTTTTCTGGCAAATCGCCAAGGATTGAAGTCACCAAATAATGACACACACTTGAGTTTCAGACTCCATATCCTTCAGAAAATGTATGCTAACACAAGTCCATTTATTCTATCAACTTTCTAAGAGCAATATTTAAAATTGGTTCCTAGTTTTGGACCTCCCCCCCCATTATTATAGGCTTTGTCCAGATTTCTTGCTGTAAGACGTTAAGAGGTATGACTGCAAGTAAGACAATCAAGAAGCACTGGATCTGGGTCTTAGTGATGACCCTAGCTTGTCCAAGCAGTCACTTTTATTTGCTTTTGTCTTAACTGTCTCCAAGTCCAAATTACAATTTACTCACAAGTTAAACATTCACCTTTACACAGAATGCAGTAACCTAGCTTTAAGGAAATAAATATCAACAGCATATATTACAGCATTAATTTACCTGGAACAATCCATATGTATTTTTTTTCTTTAAACAAGCTTTGTCACTATGGTTGGAGTATGCAGAACTTCACCTTCACCAATGAGGAAGATCTCCTCCTCCCCCTACCATGAAATACTAATGTTACAGTGCAGTCATGAAGACCTAATGATTTGATTTACATCTCATGTATGGGCATACTTTTTTTTTTTTTACATTTTTCTGCTCCTGCTGTCTGCCAACCATAAGACCCTTTTTATCCAACTGTTCCACTTGTTCCCTATATTTCAGGCTGACAGATGAGTGAAAGGGGGCATCATCAAGCAGCCATAAGTGGTTGTTTGGATTTTTTCTGTAAGGGCCTAACCAAATAATGCATGTCCTGTAAGATGCCCACATTTCTACGTGCAATGAGCACCAGAAAGGTCATGTCACTAGCTTCCATGAATGATGTAACCTCTCAAGACAACCCTGCCCTCCCTTAAAGCCAGTGCTCCTGTGGAGTCTCTGGTCTCCTCTGGGGATTCAACAACAGAAACATCTGTCCAGATAGGACCCCCACCAAAAGAGAAGTCATCCAGCAAAGCTGCATTACTCCTCTGCTGAACACACCAGATCCAAAAAGCAACAGAGCTGTTAACTGAACTCAGATCACCTGGTCTGTAGTCAGAGCATACAGAGCTGTTAACTGAACTCAAGTCACCTGGTCTGTAGTCAGAGCATTATCCTTCTGCCAACGGAGCTGTTGAAATAACTGGACTTGATTGCAGGTGTATGCACATTGCTTTCCATATATATAGTATGGAAATGGCCACACTACCTACCCTCCTAAATGCAAATGCATATCTCCCTCCTTATACATGGTACAGAAATACCTGTACTCCTTTCCCTCCTGAAGGCACATCAGTGTCACCTTCCTTAGGTGTGGCCCAGAAATGCCCAGGTAACTTACCTTCCTATAGGCAGATGAACTGCCAGGCAACAACCTGCATAACAAAAACTTCTATGCAAGTTATTCAGTCAGACCAACATTACTGAGTCATAATCCTATTCCACAGACAGCTGCGCTAAACAGGCAAACCTGGTTAACAAAAATTAAACTTCATCAATAGCTCAACTCCAGTTTGTTATTATAACTGTTCCAAATGAATTAACGCCACACAGAATACTAACACAAACAGAAAAGCTACAAAAAAATAAAACGCTAACACACATGCATACACACTGAAAATGTTTAACTGGTAATACTAAAACAGAATGATTCATGGAGCCTGTATCTCAAAATCAAAACAACATTCACTTTTCTTTTCAGATTAGTCTCTTCATATTCCTGACTAGTATAGATCAATGGATGAAAAAGTGACAGAAGCAATACAATGCCTGTAGTGAAGAATAGTTGCCATTGAAAGTAATTATGACCCCGTTAAAATGGATGACAAAGGATGAAACTGGTGTACCGTTCTACAGTAATTACAAGGCTCCAAGCTTAGGATGTCTACAGCAAAAAAAAAAAGAGGGAAACTGCAGCAGTACAAGTTCTGCCAGGCTACACAGCCTTCCTTATCAGTTCTGGATAAATCTCCCTTAAAATGTGCATCTGGAATAGAACTATCCTAACCTCCTTCTGAGTTACTTTTCTAAATCTAACAGACAGAACTGTAGGGAGGAGGATCTCTTGCTCACAAATACTCTCAATTTCAGTGCCAGTAATGTTTTGATTGAAGTAATAAATCTCTCTCTTTGAAAAGTGTATCTGTCTCCTAGACAGGTCCTGGTACCATCATGGATCTGAAAGTACACACCGCTCCATCATTTTTGGCTACCTGCCTCCAACCCTACTCCCTAAACAAAAATGTTATATACTTACTGAAACAGATAAATTAAAAAAGAAACAATAAACAATGCGACTGCGATGAAATAGTCCTTTGTCCTTCTTCTCATTACTTAAATGTAAGACTTCAAGAGAAATACATTTGATTAAAAAAAGTGGTCTTTTTCCCCCCTCGGTACCCAGCACTTTTTAATAAGCAAATATGAATAAGCTTGCTGTTAATTATATCAGGAAACATCTGGTACTGTGGGCAGGGAACTACTGTATAAGTCACTGCTATCTTGGATTTCAAACCTAGTCTCTGAGATGCAGGGACTGGTTAACTGGACAAACAGGAAGTGTCCCCATGAATTAACAATGCTGTTATATTTGCATTAAGATGAAGGAAGGTTAGAGCGACAGGCTCTTACATCTAAGGTAACAATCTTAAGCAGCAGTATTGAATATATAACACTGGCTGCTCTACTGGTAGGATTTGTACATCTGGGGTTAGGACCACTTTACCCCTTCAGCTCTGTAACTGTAAAATGCCAAACAGCAGCACTGTCACCAAAACCTACAGAAACTAACTCCAGGTTGCTCTTCTCTTCCAATAGCATGCCTTTGGAATTGTATGTTCCTATATGACTGTCTCACTTTACTGTGCACAACAAACTCAAGAGAAATGTAGTACAGTATTGTTGTGGATACAAGTTAGTAGAGCATGCATAGATACAATACATTATGAACTGCCAAAAAATGGACAAAGCATTTTCTCCTGAGCTAATTACAAAACTGGGTTCTGTAAAAGCCATCAGTGTTTGTGCAAAACAAAAAACCCTTTGTTCACTGACAGGCTGGAAGGAAGCTCCATGGAATGACAGGTGGTGGAACAGAACTGCTCTCTTACGGCTTCAAATAACAGCTACAGCAGCAAAGGAGGCCAACCGTAACTACAAGGCCCTTGCAGTTTATAAAGCTAAATTACAATGATTGTCTACCAGCTCTCTAACTTTTAATAAGTGTCAATTATTAATTAACCAGTCAGGTATATTTGCTAATGTTTTTGCCAATCTGTTTCAAAGTGTTCTAATAAACTGCAACTACAGCTATAAAGCCTTTTACTTCACATGCATTTCTGGGTAAGATCTCATGATCAAATTCCAAGTCTAAGCATGACTTCTATTTCAGCAGTCACTTAAGTCTCTGTTTTACACTCAGGCTGTAGACAATGAGGCTGTGGGCAATTTCATTAATATCCCATAACCTTTTACAAATATTGTCTCCACTAATGTTGTGGGCAAATTCATAAATATCCAAAACTTTTTACAAATGTTGTCACCACTAAGAAAAGTGCTGACAGTTTTATACATACAAAATAAAAAAGCAAGTAAATTGGAAGGTAGGGGTAAGAGTTTAGAATTATATTGTTTTTGAAACTCTGAAAAAGACTAAATACAAACTAAATAGTGGTTACAGGGGTGTGAACACTACAGACTTTTAATGCGTTTTACTTGTAGCATTAGGTAGTACAGAAGATGTCTCATAACAAACACAGCTAGTTACATCATTACGTAAAACAAAAAAGTACAGTCGTGTAGGTAAACTTACCATAACAGTAGATGTTTGAATGATCACTGCTACAGTAGCCTTAGCTACATGGGTTATATCCTGCCATGGATATAGATATAACACCCAGACAGCTTCCAAAGCTTCAGGACAACTTCCATTCACCCAAACTGTCAGGCAGCTCAAGCAGAGTTGATTAAAAGACAAGTTTAGGCGTCAAGCTCTTCAAGGTTTACATGCCAGCAGAGAGACAGAGAGACAGAGAGAAGGAAAGAGGTCTGCTTGAAGAACTCCCCACATGTGGATCAAATCTTGGAAGACCCCTCCCCCAATGTAGTTTCCATTCATGAGGGTCTACCCTTGCCCTGCTCAGCTTATCTGCCACACAGTTATGCTTTGGCATTAAGTAGGATGACTGTAGAGTGAGATTGTGCTGTGAAGCTATATCCTGACTAAAACGGCTAGCCTGCAAAGGGAGTTAGACCTGGTTCCCTCTTGCTTGTTGATGTACCACAACTGTGGTATTTGTCTGTAACAACTTGCAGGGTTATCATGAGACTCTTAGAAGCCATGAGACCCAATCTCCTCAGGTATTCCCGCACAGTGAGTGAAGTCTACATGGAACACCTTAAAAGAGATCTAGACATCAATCTTTTTTTTTTTTTTCTTGTGGAAGAAAAACTCTTTGAACTGTGGTGTCTGGTTAACATCCCAGAAACAGATTCCTGAGAGAAGGAGCCAAGAAAGACTTAAACATACTCTTGGAATCCCAGCTTGCGTAAGAGGTCTCTCACCCAATATAGATTCCTGACACTTTGAAAAAGACTCTGCAAAGAATGGCAAGTCATCTAAATATGGAAAAATGTTGATACTCTGTTGCCTGCAATTAGCTATATCAGGAGCTAGACACTGTGAGAACACTTCTGATGCAGTAGATAGCACAAAGGTTAGGCAGTGTAAAGAAATGACAATGCGATCCAGGCACAAACCTTAAGAAATGCTTGAAATCTGGATGAATAAGATGTGATGATCAGCATCTTTTAAATCTAATGTTACCAGGAAATTTGGATGAGGGAAAAAGAGATAACAGGTTGTGGAGTTACATCATTTTGAATTTGGGCAGTATTGCAAACAGGTTTAGGAAAGAAAGATCCAGAGCTGGTCTCCAAGCACTTTCTTTCTTTGGCACTAAAAACATCCTTGAATAAAACCCCTTTCCCACCTGGGAAGGGGGACCTGATTCTATCACTCCCTGGGACAGCATTGGATGAAGGACAGGAGGAGATAAAATCATCTGGTCTGAGGATGAAAAATTACCCCTGGAAAGGACTAATTTCCTCCCACTACCATCTGTAACCTTGATAAATGATCTTCAGAACCTACTTGTCTGAAATCATCTGTTGACAAAGAGAAAAGTGGAGATTCAGGTTTTCTGGAAAACAAAAGGGAGTGCCAGGGTGAAGAAATTAAATTATTTAAAGCTGCCTTTGCCTCACTAGAAAAAACTGCATATAAAACATTCCTCATACTTTCACAATTAGTCAGGACAAACCTTAACGTATGAGCCTAACAATTTAAAGTTCTGAAAATCAAAGTTGCAGAAGCATACACTTTTCTACAAAACTTATTAATAATCCTCCTACTCTTAACAGAAATAGTAGGGCTGGAATTAACTGTTTAGCAAAAGAAAGACTAACAAAAGCTATAGCTGCTGGATCAGGTTTGGGAAAAGTGTACAAAAACTTGAAAGACTGAGAAACTTTACACATCCTATCTGCCTTTTTAGGAGCAGCTGGCTGACTGTCAGGAAAATTAAAGGTAGTAACACACATCCTCCAAAGCTCATAAAACTGGAGGAATGGGTGCAGGGTCTGGAAATTCCTTCAATAAGAATTCATATTAGTTTCTGAGGGACTTAGAAAACTTAAGTGTTCTCCCACTGAAAACACTGACACATTCTAGAAAAAGTCTCAAAGAAAGAGACATTCCCAGACAGAGAATCAGAAACTGAGCTCTCCTCTGAGTTTGACTCAGAAATCTGATGAGAAAACCCTTGTATCTGTCCCTTCATCCTCCCGTCCAGATTCAAAATCTTGAATCTCTTCAGGAACGGAAGTACCCCTCTTTATTTTACTAGAAACCACCATACAGGAAGGATCAACAGCCTAAATTAAACCCTGAGCCACGCCAAGTAAATTACTCCTGTCTAAGGAAATTTGAGGAGTTGCTGATAACATGCTTAGTTTTCTGCTTGTTTTTGACAGGAAAAATGGGATAGGCCTTGGTGGGGCAGCGGTTAGAGTTGTCGTCTTACAGCAAGAGGTTCTTCGGTTCGATTCTCAGCTGGAGTTCCTTCTGTGTGGAGTTTGCATGTCCTCCCTGTGGTCGATTGAGCTTAAAGACTTGCAGGTAGGTGTGTGTGTGTGTGTGTGTGTGTGTGTGTGTGTGTGTGTGTCTGCCTTCTGTGAAGGTTGGGCGCCAGGCTGGCAACTCGACACCTTAAAAACTCCACTGCCAATCAATAGTGGACCAGTGATCTGCTGTGGTGACTCCTAACTGGGAAAAGTCTACAGACATTTTTTTGACAGGAAAAATGGGGCCGGTGTTCTAATTGGTGGCAGCAGCAGCAGCTGCTTCCATGGGGATTCTGACAAAACAGGAATGCCTTCCTTGCTTTCACTCTCAGGACCGATAAGAGTGACTCTCCCTTGCTCAATGAGGGGACGCCAACAGCTGCAGAGGCTGTAGATATTACACCAGATGGATTTGGGGTAAAAGATAAGTGGTCTGAGGTACAACAAATGTCCAGAGCAGTGTCACCCACCTACGGCTGAGACCAACTGCTCACCTGCTGTAGTGGCAAAGGCTGTTTGCTTAACTTTTTCTTTTTGTGGATGGAAGAAGGAGCAACCATTGGAATGACAGTTTGTTACATGGTCAAGCTGAATGTAGTGCCTCTTTTCCAGGGAATACAAGCAGCAACTGTTGGTAAAAATAAAATGTCTTTAAAAGTCACTTTTTTCTAGACAAATACAGTAAAAAGCACTTTAAAACATTATGTCAGAACCAGAAGGTAAAATAAATAGAATGTCACCACAGGAAATAAGAATGACATTCGGTTACTCTAAACAACAGCACTTCTGTTTAAAAGTACAGTGCAATCTCGTCACAGTCCATTAAAACACAAACTCCTAGCTTTAAAATGACTTTCCTGAAAAGAAAAGTGTAAATAATAAGCAAAATTATTAAACAGAATTTTTTTCTCCAAAGGGAACGCATCTGTCCAGCAAAGGAACAGCACAAGCTGACTGTTGATCCTTGAAAGCCTCAAGGAGTGTACTCATCAGCGGCAGTAAACCTCTGGGGGGCTGGCACCCAAACTTATCTTTTAGTCAGCTCCACTGGAACGGCCTGACAGTTTGAGAGCGTGGAAGGTGCCTTAAAGTCTTGGAAGCTGGACAACTGTGTTATCTTTGGTAGAATATAAACCCATATAGCTAAGGTTACTGAAGCAGTGATCAATATGATGAACATCTACAGATACTCCCTCCTGCATCCAGATAAGGAGCAGTATCTAAACATGACTATATTGCAACAAGGCTCACACACAAAGAATTACTATGTATTATCAGGAAAAGGTACTTAGTGTATCTGAACAATATGAAACATATATGTTACAACATGAGTAAATAAAGTAGTCAATCTCATACCAAATGTTAACCCAAAAGTGCATAAAAATTAATATACAGTAGTGCAATGTAGGATCCAGTGACTAACACAAACACCACTCACTGTCTTAAGACAGCTACAGAAACACCTTGTAACTGCTGGTAAATTGTTTTTGGCATATCAGCCAATGGTGTGTTTACATAAAGCAAAATACCTGCAAGTGAATGGTTAGTGTAGCAGTAAATAATAAAATACAAACAACTTATGTGTCTAACATACAATGAAAGTACTGTTTGTAACTCAGACATAACATAGTAGAACTCTAAATGTAAACCTCCGTTACACTGCTTGTTGCATGAGCTCCTTCCAAATGTATATGGGTATTACTTTCAACCTAATGACAGAAACAGTAACATAGCAGGTATTCAAATCTATCCTGGATTTCTCCTGGGGCTGGAATGCGTGAACACTGTCAGTCAGAAAGCATATGACTTTGTATCTACAGGGTATGCAGAAAGAGTACAATGCTCACTTAGAGTCAAGCTACAAGATAAAGGTTACAGTTCTCCACGGTATAACTGAAAGAAACAACCACAACCATAATCAAATGCTAGTAGGTAACCTCTGCAGAAATGAGGACAACAATCTGAAACAAACCAAATGTGAAAGACTGTTTACACAGTAAGCTGAAAAAGAAGTTGGTGAAAAAAAATATACTGAAAAAGGCCTGTGCCTGGAGACTTGGGTTTGATACAGTCCTGCACCTTGTAATATGTATGCATACACATACAAAATGTGCAATCCTGGTCAAAATAATGAATGTCCATCTGTCCTTGCACCTCTTTTGGCTTCCATGCATCCTCTTCTGCAAAATGAAGGATACAGTTATGACTTGTTACAAAGAAGGTGAAAACTAGGGCTTACTTCTTCATCAGTTAAGGATTCATCAGAATATCCATACCCTAGTAAGCCGAGAACACCTGGATAAAAAATGCTATGTGTTAGAATACTTAAAATAATAAACATTTCTGATTTGCTAAGCATCCAAGCCCAGGCAATCTACTTCCATTTTCAACCTCCTCATTGCAAACGTTTTTCTGGCTCAGGACTATAGGCGTAGCTGGTTTTGCTGTTAAGATATGCTCTTCTGTCTGGATATTCCTGGTCTAACTTCAGGCAAATGTCTGTAACCATCCAAAACCACAATCCACTATAGTCTGAGAGAAAGCAGATGTAAGATTTTTAAGTCTAGCTTGCAAATGACTGTCAAGGAGCCAAATGGAAAAAAACAGCAAACATCTGAAAATGTAGGGGAAAAAATGCTGTGCAAGATATAAGTCTGACCTTTTCCCCAGACCCACCCCCACTAACTGTGAAGGAACAATGCTGGCAAATCTACTTCATTACATAGGAGCAGAAAGTCAATTCAAATTAAGGGGGTGACTCAAGGCAGTAAAATTACCTACATGTTCCACTGGTCATTTGCATGGTCTGACATTCTCCATTATAATCCATCTGTGACATTCTCAGCAACAGAGGCAGAATAAACTATTCAGTTAACACCATTCATTATAGCACCACAACTGTATCAGCACAAAAGGAAAAAAATGAATGCAGAGAGAAAACCACCCTGAAGCACAGACCACAGCTCTGCAGAATATTCTATGTAGAAGTTCACATGGATAAGCAGGAGTGGCCTATAACCTCAAGAGTCAAAAACAGCAGCTCTGATACAGCCCACAGCACTGTGTGAATAAAAAAAGGCTTCCATCAAGCCCCAGTCAATGCTACAAAAACAGAAAAGATGTACGGCTGTGTAAGAAGATACCCTTCCAAAGCAAAATGAAGACTACAGTAACGCATAACTTCAGAAGTATTTAAGACTTAGCAATGTAAACAGGACTGTATGATTAAGGCAACCATTGTGACACACACACTGCAAACAAGATCTCTCATACTCCTTCACGTAAGGATCTTGTCAGCATAATATGACATTTCATTGCCAGGTTTGGGTTATTTTTGTCTGACCTGGTGGCCAGCCAAAAAATAATTAATTTCAAAATTAATCTGTTTACATAAAGCACCTGCCCTGACAAGGACATTGTGCTAACAAGAAAATGGTTATCAGCTATAAAATAGATTATATTTTTTTACACCCACTGAATTTTAAGTAACATACAGCAGCAATTAGTATTAAAAGTAGTAACAGAACTTTGTGCTTCAAAAGTCATTATAGTAGAGTATTTTCTCAGTTAAGATGAAAATATGAAAACTGATAAGGCAAGTGTAACTTCACTATATCACAGGAGCAGTAATAAAAGAAAAATACAAGATTAATTTAAGACTGTGCATTTTTGAAATTGTAAATGATAACTTCCAGTAAGAACATGTATTTCAAAAACTATGCTTTTAGTGTTGGTTTATTAACCAAGGTGACATAATCCTTCAAGACCATCCATGATCTGGGCCTAAAGTTCAAAGATAAATACATACATCAGCAGTTTAGAGTACATATCAACGAGGATTTTTTGGGAATATGAAGGAAGCTGAGTACCCCCCCCCCAAAAAAAAAATTACTTATGTATGGAAAGAACATACAGAGCCACATAGACCAGAAGTTAAGACAGAACCTAGACCCTGAAGTCTGAGGTGGAAAGAGTCATAAAATTTAAAATGAACATCAGCCTACTGCTAGTGGGTCTTAAAGTGAGAAAGGAACCGGTTAACCCAAGTTCAGAATAGCCTGGGTTTCCTCACTGCATGCAGGCAGTGTGTGACATAAATATCTAGACTACAACAATTCACTTATGTCATTTGGTGTGTTACCACAGACTTTGGCTCAGACCAGTAATGCATATTCGAACACCTGAACTACTGTCTTCAGAAATTAGCAGTGGTGCATGCCTTGCTGTAATTGCTGCAAAATAACAAGCATGCACGCAAGGCTGAACACTAGCTACAACTACACTTGGAAAGGGGAATGGACATTTTCATTAAGATTTCTACAATGGACAGATGACCTACCAGGATATTCAAAAAAAAAAAAAGGCTAGCTGCAACAAAAATAACTTGTTTTTTTAACAGTGAAACAGGAAACATTTTTAGAGTATGCACCATTTAGAAAGAGAAAACTGACTACACTGGTGATATGTATCTTTGCAGAAAACTGAAAGCCTTCCTGTTTATTAAGAGCAGGTGACATTTTTCATTCAAGGCTTAGCAGGGTAAGATATGGAAGAGTAAAATGCTAAGTAATACTACACGATTTTCCAAGGAAACCAAACATTAGTTAGCAATTCAATGTCATTAAAGCTATCTCCATGTTACATACGATGTCAAAATGCAGTTTCACCCACTCGGAAATCCTAGTAACTTCATTTAAGGATATTTATGTTGCAGACATCATTGCATTGTCTTGCTCATCTATACTATCTGTTTCACTACTACACTGAAGCACTACTGCAGTTTTACTCTGAGACTGAAAAAATGACCGCAGAGTGAGTCTTGGCATGGTACATGTGAAATTATGGTTTGAGAAAACATTAGCCCAATAAGACTTTTTTTTTTCAAAATAACCTAACAAATGCTGTTTTGTGACAATTATCTCCAATAATGTTCCATTCAAAATTTGTTTATCAGGTAAACCTGTAGATACTGATCTGTCTTTGTATATACTTAACATTACAGCTATCACTCATGAGTTAATTCTAAAAACCCTGGTGGCAATCTGCTTTCCCATGGACCTCCAAGTGAGAGCTAAATTAGCTGACAAAAAGTCCAGTTTATGTAACTGGTATACACAAGGCAGACAGAAACTGCGTACAAATAGGCGCTCAAAGGTGTGGAAACAAGACTGCATACAACACTAAATAAACAGGTCTCTTGTTCCAAAAAGAAGAAATTTTAAACCTGAGTGGGAACATTAAAATATTCCAAGTTTCAAGTACAAGTAATTTATTTGTTTGTCAAGCCTGAAACATATTTTTCACATGGCGAAGGATGGTAGAATGGAGAGGGACTTAACATGTCCATCATTCTGTGAGATATTTCAACAACTTTAGGGGAAAATTAGCTTGCCATCTTCATAAAGGTCACAACACCACAGTACAAGTGCTCACGTAACAGGCTGCATGTCAAGTTTTGGAATCAAAATACAAAAGCCTTTTGTCAGCATAATGAGGAAGGGAGGAAACTACTGTCTCTTTGATATGCAGTGTTAACACAGAATTTTCTAATTAATAAAGGTTGCTTCTGAGAGTTCAAATGCTGCAACTGTTGGGCAGTTTTTTTGTTTTTTTTTGCCACAGCTGACACTTCACTGAAGTAACAGCAGTACAACTAAAATCTCAACCGTATGCAGATGTTTTTAACATCTTTAATCTATAGATGAGGAAATGTCTACAACCACCATATCCTGTTTGGGGGCTCCACTGAAATACATTCCATTCACATGAGAAAAAAAGCAGTACCAGATGAGTAAATGAGCTTTCTGAATCCCTGAAAGGTCATTCTTTTACTAAAAAAAAAAAAATGAACATTCAAATTCAAAGTGAAACATCGTAAACTATATAAGTACCAACTTCATAAAAGTGCTAGTGTATGTTTTTGATAAAAAGTAGTACCTTCTAAGCAGATTCAAAATTCATCCTTAGGTAAGGTAAGACTTTGATTCAGTTAGGGTCACCACCCTTACTGCTCTCCTTTTAAGTAAGGAATTCAATAAATTAAGCACATACGGAATCAAAAAAACAAGTCACATTGTCTAGTTCAGCTTTTCACCAAGATTACAGACTTGAAATGCAAAGCTCAACTTTCTACCAAAAAGGGGACTAGAGAGAAAAAAATCTTTTCATACAACCTCTATTTTTAGAGCAGGCCTCCCATTCGCATAATAGAAGTGTGTGTGTGCCAACTAACTATTCAGCATACTGCATCACAGATAATACAAAGTCTGTTGCCTGTCGACATTACTTTTAACTGAAACCAAGACAGGGAAAAAGCAAAGACACTTAACAAATACCAGAATTCAAGAATCTGTCTTTAAATTATCATCTCAAACAGACCAAATAAAAATAATTTCTTTCATATATAATCAGTACTCCAAACTGCACGAGAAAAGAACGTATGGTAAACAGTGCCATCTCTAAACATACAGTCTTTTATAAGTAGATTAAACAATGCATACACAGATAAGCATTAATAAAATACCAACCTGAGTGCCCTTGGAAAAAAGTCACTAGCACCTTAAAACTTCAGTACTCTATCCTCTTGCTATGACACGAGTCCTGTTCAAAGTCCATTAAATAATCAGTTTCAGCTTTGGAAGATTTACAATTAAACAGCCTAATCAGTTTCCAGTCTTCAAAATGAATAT
This sequence comes from Protopterus annectens, assembly GCF_019279795.1. Taxonomy (NCBI): domain Eukaryota; kingdom Metazoa; phylum Chordata; order Ceratodontiformes; family Protopteridae; genus Protopterus; species Protopterus annectens. The sequence continues at coordinate 722,494,241 of NC_056748.1, forward strand.
CTATATTCCAGAAATTCTGGTTTCATCCACATATGTAGCAATTAAAAAATATATCCATTACAAGACGAATTACAGGCTACAAGGCAGACGGTAGGAAATGTCAAGTATGTACTGATTTTTCTCTGTTCCTCTCTCTCTCTGTCTCTGTCTCCCACCCCCTGTTTCCAGCACCTGCGCAGAGGCAGATTACAACTTGTTCTTTGTCATCAGCAGAGTGGTGAAAAAGGCTGAGAAATCCTGCAACTCGAGCAGTACTGCCGTCTCAGATCTGGGTCAAGATAATTTCTCCAGAGAATGCTTACATAATCCCTTCAGATACTCCAAATAGAAAGAGCAACCATCCATCAACTAGAGATGTCTATGCGGGGGTTGGAAAAACAAAATGTATGCTGCATTTCAGTTCTCTTAAAGCACATCACTGATACATCCAGAAGAGCAAACTCCCAAATGAGGAGCAAGTTCTGTGCTCAGAGCATGATGAAAGGAAGAAAAAGGCGGTGCTTTCTAAACTGTAACTAATCCCCCAGTCACAGGTGGCAATGCAGTCACTTCCAGCACGAGTCACATTACTGATTACTCACTCATTTGGCAAGACATTGAGGGTGGATCATAATTTTAACAACAGACAAAGGAAGAAGACTAGTGTCGAGACGGACAGCTTATATTTACTGCCTATTCCACATGCCAAAAGCATACATACATATATTGAATTTAAACAAGAAGTGAGAGCCATATAAAAAAAACACATTCTTTTAAGAAGGAATTCAGCTGCCTAAGAAGGGGATGGGGAGACCAAATGCATGTAATAATTTAAGCTCTGTTTGAGGGAAATTCTTGTTACTGAGACGCTGGCAATGTCTTTGTAATAAATCATGTTCTGTTCTGTTTTGAGACACTGCAGCCACTACAGTATTCTGTTTAAGCATGTTTCTGTGTGATACTCAGTCTTAGCTTCAGCAAAGGCAAACAGCTGGTACCGACATCATATTCTACTATAAAACATCTGGAGGACCTCCCTAAAAAAAGGTGGACACTACAGTAGTCATGTTACTTTACGATTGTAGTAGCTTAATAGCTGGTCCTAAAATCTAAGTATCCCATTTTCTAAACCAATAAATGCTCTGCAGCAAACACTCAGACACTGCTTAGGCAAGCCTTACATGCTGCTTGCTCATTTGCACATCTTCTTTGACGGGAACATGCTAGTCTGACTGCTCAAACAGCAGCCTAAAACAAAAACAATGGAACTAGTACTGTCAGCTACCTTCCCTTATTCAGACATGTGAGCTGGAATTGTACTCTTTTTTTTTTTTATGTAGGCAAAAAAAAAAAAAACCTTTAGATAAATAAATAAAATACTTATTAACCTAACATGATGTTAGTAGACAAAATGCTACAACATGTGTTAATCTAAAACAAGTGTCCCTATTCTATGTATTTCACTGTATTTTCTAGCCAGAGTTCTGTCTGAAAATGGGCCTCAGACCAGTTTGTTTACAGTTATGAAGTACATAAAATATATCCGTGCAGAAAAACACCAATATTTTTTTAGTGTTGCAGAAGTAGAGTTTTGTGTATGTGTGTTTTGCTTCCTGACTTTACTTCTTCACCATCACTGGAAACATTTTCAGGTAAATCACAGAGGTTTAAGATCTGTAAGTTATGCCTGTCATTAATGTTTTATATGTTTTTTTTTTCTTCAGAAAATCCCTATATGTACTCTGCTCTTTTTTTTCTATTTATTACCCAAGACATAAGTGCACTATCTGGCTAAGTGATTTGCTTAAGACTCACACTTAAGGCAAGTGAAGCTAGAAAGAATTAAACCCTGTATAAGGCAAAGCCCTTGGGCGGCCAAGGTGGTGCAGCGGTTAGTGTTGCTGCCTCACAGCAAGAGGTTCTCCAGTTCGATTCACGGCTTGGGTGCCTTCTGTGCGGAGTTTGTATGTCCTCCCTATGGTCGCGTGGGTTTCCTCCCACACCCCAAAGACATGCAGTAGATGGATTGGACACTCTAAATTGGCCCTAGGTGTGAGTGTGTGCATGTGTGTGCCTTCTGTGGAAGGTTGGGTGTCGGGTTGGCAACTCGACACTGTAAAACTCCACTGCCAATCATGAGTGGACAGATGATCCGCTGTGGTGACCCCTAACCGGGATAAGCCAAAAGAAGAAGATAAGACGAAGCCCTTGACTACTGGAAGTAGCTAATTAATTGCTTAGAGCCTTAGTCCTCTGCACTAAGTGCCAGACCTTTATGAATTTCATTTTCTGATAAATCACTGAGGATTTACAGTCAAGTCAATAATACCACTGATTATAGAGTTTCAAAGCTACTGCTGTTTAGAAAATGCATGTTGATGCAAACACTAGTTGTTCGGTTAACCTCTCAAGTGAATTACAGTTGTTTGGCACTTAGGGTTCTGAGGTGTTGATGAAGTGTTTCCTGTAGTCAAAAGTACAAAGTTTGACTCCTTCCAACCCTATTTGCCTAGTGTGCAACTTTAAGCAAGTCACTCATTGTTTATGGGTCACTCCTGAAAAGGGACGCTGTCCAGTGAGTTTACTTGGTTAACAAAAGATAAATGGTTCATTACTCACTTTCGTCTTTGTCCAGAATTCTTGAGCAAAGAAAATGAGAGGTATTTTTGTTTATTAATTGTAAAACTTGTGGCTTTCAGGAAAACTGTTGTGTACTGCAGTCGTTAAATAATGACATGCATGTGAGTTTCAGACTTTGCATCATACAGAAAATGCTTGTTAGTACAAAGTTTGTTATTCTAGCAACATTTGAAGTATATAAGAGAAAGATTTAAAATCTGCTCCTGATTTCTAGGTCTTTGTTACTGATTCTAGAGATAAGACTGCAGCTCACAGTAGTTATGCTGTAAGGACTTGACTGTAGTAAACAGAAGCATCATCATATGAGCCATGTTCTTTGGGTAAGATCCTTGGTTTCCTTTTTTATTGACTATATGGCTGCGAATAAAATGGACAGCATGAAGTCTATGACTTTAAATTTGTTTTTGGTCCCTATAGACTTCATCCTATCAGCCCAGTCCCCCTTATTCTCCTATCCCTGGACTATTCAGGTATTACTGGGGTGGGTAGCAGATCCTTATGGTGTCCTGGGGACACTGCTGTTTGTGTTTCCATTGGGATGGTCTTTTATATTCCCTATCTGCTCACTTTTTCCACCCCTCCCGCATTCATTGATTACATCTAAGGGAAACTCCCCTCTTTGCACCACAACTCCTTTTAGGGAGCATAATCGACAAGCATCTCCTACTCAGGATGGGTATACCCATCCCTCCCTGATGCTCTGTCATTTGCCCAAGCAGATAATCGAACCTGTGATGCCTGAGTCTTAGTCAAGGCTTTATTCCTGTACACCACTGGAGCAGCATAAAGTCTACAAGTTTAAGGTTATAATTTTAACTGTGAATACACTTTTCATTCAGTTTGTTTTTTGCATGCACACAGACACTGTGTGGGTCATAACTGTCTGATATGTGGTGCAGTTGAACAGGACTGTGAGCTGTTAATGAGCTGCTTCTATAGTGTATGTATTTGATTCCCTCTGCCTTCTGTGTGACTCTGGCCAAGTTACTTCAAACAGTGCTCCTGCGCTTTCTCTGAAAAGTTACACTTACATTCAGTGGGGTTAGCAAATGCATTGCATATTTGCCTTTTGAATTTCTGTACAGTTCACATAGCCACTAATTAGTGCTTTACTATATATTGTTTGATTATGAATCCCAGAACATCATGTAATTTTATAGGTTACCAGATGTATTTTCAATAAATTTGAGTTTCAAAGAAAGAGATTCTCATGCCAAGTCTGTTTTCAATGTGAGACAGTTTTGTTTGTTTAGCAAATGACTGTCAGTGTTCTTGCTGTAAAATCTGAAATGACAGTTTTAAATTAAATCAAAATCTTTGTGATCATTCTAAAATAGTATTCTGCCATCGCCCAGAATGATACCACAGTACAAGGACAAAATGATTGACTTCAACAATTGGCTAAGCTTCTGGTGTCATTCTAAGGGATCCAGTATCTGTCTGCCTGGGACAACATGGCCGACTGACCACCATGCTTTGCCAGAGATGGCCTGCACTTGTTGCCACTGGGATTCCGGATACTGGCTAAGGCTCTTGCCACCCCTATAGTGCCTTTTTTAGGCAAGGTTCAAATTCTAAATTCACCACCGTAACAGGTACAAGCAAGCAAACTTTGAGGGTAATGCTACTCAGTGCTAGAAATCTAAACCTCACAATGCACTCACTCGAGGCTCTCCTTAAAATGGAGAACATCGACGACATCTGTGCAGTGACAGAGACCTGGTTCAAGTTGCTCAACATAATGCACCCGAAATTGTCCAAGTGCAACTAACAGTGGGCAAGACTGTAATCCAGGTTGTAGCTTGTTACAGATCCCCCACCATGCCCCAGGATTCCCACTCTTCATTTCTTAAGATACTGGAAAACATTAAGGTACAACCCAATACCTTAATTATGGGCAATTTCAACTACCCCACCATCAGCTGGGATAGCTACTCATGTACCAACTCATTCGCTCAACGTTTTCTGGAATTCATAAATTCCAATGCCTTGGATCAGCTTGTCCACACCCCCACCAGGGGCAGCAGTATCCTGGACCTGGTCATTACCAATATGGGTAACTGGTGTTGCATGCCAGAGGTCAACTCCTCACTGGTCAGATCCGACCATAAGGTAATCACCCTAGACATCCGTATCCCACCTCCACCTCACATTAAGGAAGCCACTGTCAAAAACTACTCCAAAGCCAACTTCATGCTTCTTAAAACAGAAGTGGCAAACTTCATGACACCCATGCAGATGGAAAATAGAGGTACAACTGCTGAATCTTACACAAATGCACTGTATAAGCACATACATGAGTGCATGGATCGTGCCATCCCCAACAGAACCAAGATGCTATCCTCCAAAAAAAGTAAGCCAATCTGGTAGTCCCCTGCCATAAACAAACTCTACAACAGAAGGAAGAAGCTGTTGCAAAAAAGAGTAAAATTCCAAGATTGGAGGAACTCCCTGGTCAGGCTAAGCAAGAAGCTGAGATCCCTCATAAAATCCTCCAAAGCCAGTTATGAAAATAAAATCGCCCACTGATTCCAAAGACAGCCACAAAGCATTCAACAACTATGTCAAGAATCTCAATGGCAACACTCAGATCAGCTCTGAGCTACAGCACAATGGCACTAAATATACAGAACCAACAATATTGCCAACATCCTGGCAGATAGGTTCAGTGATAACTTTACCCCCCTCTCACCCTCCAAAGGGCCCATCTTAATACCGGAAGAATGCAAAGCCTCTGTAATCACGGATGAACAAATAAAGACCACACTCTCCAAAGCCAAGAACACAGCATCCATAGGACCAGACAACATCCCAGGCAGCGTACTGCACGAACTACAGAATGAACTGGCACCCCACCTAAGTACCATGTTCAATCATAGCTTCACCTTAAGCTATGTGCGTACGGAATGGCGCATAGCAATGGTTATCCCACTCCACAAATGGGGTGCCACCACGGACCCGAGAAACTATCGCCCCATTAGCCTGATGAGCCTGGTCTGCAAGGCCATGGAACGTATCATCTTGGAGCTTATAAACAAAGACATAGGTAACCTCCAAACCCTGGACCCCACTCAGTTTGAGTTTGTAAAAAGTAGATCATGTCTACTAAACCTGACTGACTTCTTTCAAGCAGTCACTAGAGCTGTAGACGAGGGCAAGGTAGTGCACACAGCCTATCTTGACCTTGCCAAAGCTTTCGATACCATCCCCCACTCTGGAATTATAGATAAACTCACTAAACTGGGCATAAATCCCTATGTCACAAGATGGGTGGCCAACTGGTTCATTGACAGAACCCACACAGTAAAAGTAGCCGAATCCAAGTCAGACTTCAGACCAGTGATGAGTGGAGTATCCCAGGGTTCAGTTCTGGTTCCTCTCCTGTTTGGCATCTACTTCTCTGAAGTGCAGGCCAACACAGAAGGTCTTTGGCTAACAAAGTATGCACATGACTGCAAACTCGGAGCCAAAACAGAATCATCTAATGATGTAGACATTCTACAAAAGGGCCTCACAGAGGCAGATGCTTGGTGTCAAAGTCATGGCCTCAAGCTCAGTGCCAAGAAGTGAATTATCATCCCCTTTGGGAAAAACTTGGTACCAATGAACTACCACATAGGCGGTAGCTCACTAAACACTGAAAGTGTGATAAGAGACCTCGAGACACATGTGGACAGTAGTCTCACCTTTGATAACCACATTGCCACAGTAGTCAGGAAATCCTTCTACGTGGCACACTTCATCACTAGAAAAAAGGAAGTCATTGTTCCTCTCTACTCAGCCTGCATCAGAGTGACCCATTATAGAGTACAATGCCCTGTTGCACTGTTTGGCATGTATCTCACAAGATACCTACAACAATTGGAAAGGCCAAAGAAATACCCCACTAAGAAAATTACTGGCCTCAAACAGATGCCGTATGCAGACTATCTCAAAAAAAACTTCAGATCTACTCCGTTGCATATCCCCTACTCAGAGGTGATCTCTGCCTAACATACAAAGCTATGTCAAACCCAGAGCTGTTGGACATGATACACTTAAAGAAATCCCAGTCTCTCCAAACCACATGCTCCAGGGACCTAAACCTTGTCACCACAATAAACAGAGCATGCTGGAGGGATAGATTCCTGTCCGAGAGACTTCCCATACTCTGGAACAAACTACCCATTCATGTCAAGCAAAGCTCCTCATTGGCCCTCTTTAAGAAAAATGTTGATGACTGGATTGGAAATAGAAAAGTCACCCGGGGATCACTTCTGCGGCCCTGGTTGACAGGGGCACAGGAAAATAATTTTCTTGGGTGGCGAAAGCCAGAGAACCTTTTTGGCTAGGCTTATTTAGGCCCTAGGGTCGATAGCCTAGTACCTACCTATGAACCTATAAAGTAAAAAATAAAATAGAAAGCACACACTGATAGGGCTGAGCAGTATTTTATGGTAAATGGAGTGAGACAGCCTAGTATTAGGACACTGGTATGGATGCAGGGAGGGCCCTGGTCTATTACCCTGCATATGGCCCCCATTTGACCATGATCTTTCTTGAATACAAATGGAATTTTGCTAAAATCTCCCATTTTCCTGACACATCTCAAGGACATGCAGGTATGGTGACTTGTGATATTCCAAACTGCCTACATGTGTGTGCATGTGTTTTTGCCCCCCCAGGCCTTTCTGAATGGCTCCCCCTACCTTCACCAGTTGGCAGAACGGGAGCCAGGTATTCCCAGGCTAGGCCAGAACTCCATGGTCCATTCATTACTGCCCAGGAATCCCTACTGACCCTCCACTGCCCAGTGAAAGGTATGTGGAAAGGAGCAGGTCAGTTTGCAGTTCCTGAGAGTCTGCCCATCCTGTCTCTCACTTTGAGAACAATCCCTCCACCACCTCATTGGCTCCTCTAAGCTTGAAATTGCTGCCTCCCCAAAGGAAGCATCATGTCAATGGCAGTGCAGGGTCAGTCATTTTGGACCTCCACTAGGTGAACACCAAGTGCTCCCACCAGCTGTCACCTGTATGACAAGACATAGCCATTCCCCCCACGCCTATGAATGGTGAGCCGGCAATGTCTACTCTGTGTGTTTGTGTATTATGTTGATACAATGACACCTTATCCAGGACTAACTCCCAACCTTACAACATCTTACTTGCAACCATTGCTTGATGTGACAGGCAGAATTCTCTAGCAATGAACTTGATAAATGGTACTGAAATTGGGTGGGTAAAAATAAGCTTGTGAATTACAATGTTCTAAAGAAAGGAGTACATTTTCAGTCCCTTTTTCAACATTTCCATCCAGCTCTACCAAACTTCAAAATTATGTCTCTAGATAAAATGCTGGGTAGTTCAAAAATATAACAGCAAAAACTTGTCTCTCAGGAAAAAAAAAATTCTGGAGAGTTACGGACAGTACTGTTAGCTCTGAAGTTCCTTGGATATGGAACCTTGTCAGTAAAGGATAGGGAGTCACTCATCCTACATGACATTTAAGAATGAGCTCTACCTTTTTTTTGATGGAATCCTCAAGATGCACTATCCAAAGTGACACAGTGTCAACACCATTTTGCATGCTGACACATTAACCCCTAACAAATACATATTTTCTGCATGCTGAAAATATAGAAGAAACAGAAAACCAATTTTTTTTCCTAGGGAAAGAATTTGGTTGTCCGTTTCTGTTGCTTTGGTATTTTCAGCGCTGTGGTGGAAAGTTACGATCGGGTTCAGGTAAGTGTGCGATTGTGTGGACGTGAGGGTTAGGGCAGGCTAGGTGAGTTAGGGTTAGGGCACGGGTCAGATAAGTGTGCAATTGTGTGGAAGTGAGGGCTAGGGTGGGGTAAGTGAGGTAGGGTTAGGGCGCGGGTGATGTGACTGTGCGATAGTGATGGACCTTAGGGTTAGGGTTTGGGTTAAGGTAAGTGAATAGTTAGTGGTGTATGTATAGTTTAGTGTAGGGTTAGGTGTAAGAGTTTAGGTGTATGTGTGTGGATTGTTGTTTGTTTGGTGTGCTTATGTTTTGTGTATGTGTTTTGTAGCAGCAAATTTTTTCCCTAGGAAAAAATTTGCTATTCTGAATGTTCGATGTTTTAAATTTTCGATTCATAGGGTTCGATATTAGAACACTCGACATTTTGAATGTTCGGTGTTCTAATATAGACCCGAATAACAGCACTGTTGCATATAAAGACTATGACTTTCAGTGTTATGATACAATTTTTTAAGAAGATTAGTTATTTTGCATGTGACTGTACTTAAACAGTTAGGGAAAAATATGCTCTAATCTAAACTGCTCTGCTGTATAGTGCATTTATCAATTAAGTTTTTCCTAGGTTTCTGCTATCAAAGAGGCAAAAATTTGGCACTCAGACACAATCAAATAATTAATTAGGAATACATGTGAAAAAAAAATAAAAGTAAAGGTATGATGTATTACTAATCAGTTAAGGCTACTGCAGTAATACATTGAGGTTAAATGCAAAAGCAAAAAAAAATGCAATTTTAAAACTGAAAAACAACCACTGTGAGCTGTGTGAATTTCACTTTTTTTAAAATGTCCTGTGTTCCTTCCTAGTACATTTTCATTTAACTTGGTACATATACTTATGTAGGTGAAAATAATATTCAGTAGTGCCAAAATGACAAAGTAACCTGGGGCAAGTGAAAATGGATGCACGTTCTTAAAGAAAATTAAACTACTAATCTTAAGCCTCACATCTCAGCATGTATAACTGGCATACTTCTCAACTTCCCTTGACTTTGCCTGATATTTTTGCCCTGTCCCTCACACAGTTTTGACTTTCTGGTAAATTACTGAAGATTATACTAAATCAATAATGACAGATTTTAGAGTTTCATGTTGATGCAAAACCTGTTGTTCCAGTAAAATTATAAGTGCATTAGAGTAATACTTAAAGAAATGTCCCTGATTGTTGAGCCTTTGTGTCCCCATTATTTTTGGCTTTGTTCTGGACTCTTGAACAAAGAAGTTGAGAGGTATGTGATCAGGCCTTAATTCTGTGCATAGTTAGCTGTGTCCACTTTCTCTTCTGCCTGGTATGTAGTGAATAATCATTTTCAACAAATGCTCTGCTGTTTCCAGTTTTAATATTTTCCCTTCTGCCACAATTTTGTCACAATCAACTCTTTCTGCTTGTATGACTGCATCTTTACTAATGTTTGCCTTGGCTGGTTTGTCATGGCCAGGTTTGGAACATACACTTGATGTGCCCTTTCAGTTAACAAATACTGCTGTGGAATACCAGTCCAGTTGCTTATTTGTGCTTTCATACAATTAATAATGTCTGTTCCTACCGATTTTTCTGGTACAGCAGAAAATCTCAGGTTTTCTCTCTGTGTGCACATTTATGTTCTAACTCAACCATTTTTTCTTTTGAAACAGCTCTTCCTGAGAAGCCTCATACTCAGCCATATATATATATATATATATATATATATATATAATATGTGTGTGTATTTATATACACATGCACACACAAGATTTGCTGTGGGAAATGCTGGAAAAAAAAAACAGCCATGCTTGGACTGCATGCCTTTTTTTTTTTTTTTTTTTTTTTTTTTTTTTTCCCTACCACTGTTGCTGTTAATTGCTGGACCCTGTACTCAGCCAGCCTTTTCTTCATTTTAGCTTCTGATGTTTGCAGTTTTATCAGTTCATCTGAATAGCTACTTACAGCTTCTATTTTTTACATCCTTTCATTGTTTGAGTTGATATATTCTTTCACTGTTTCATTTACTTTAATCTCCTTTGAGTACATTTGATTTGTCCCTCTAAATTACTGGAAATCTGAACTGCTTTTTGCTGAACAGCAAGCAGCAGGATTCTTTCCAATCAGTGTTTCCTTTTCTGGCTAAATTTTTTTCTGATTCTCTAATTTTTTTTCTTTGCTGGTACAGGCAGTGTACTTAATAGCCAGTAACTGAATGTTATGCAAAATGAACAATTTCACTAGCTATTTCTCAGTTTCTGCTTTTAGTGGAAGAGAAGACATGAAGCTGTTGATGAGTGTGGAGCCATCTTGGAAGTCCTGTCTAGTACACATTAATATAATTCTTCACAACACATACTGATTGCCTCTGCTTAACATACTTGGCATCAAAATCACAGTTCCAGCCTCATAGGGACACAAAATCCATTCAGTTAGTAAGGCCACCATTTATTCTTTCCACCTGTGTAAAGGCATTCTTCAAAACTGCACCTGCTAGTTGGAATATCATCCCAAATCAGATTAGGAGAATCAATCAACGTAAGTCAGTAAAGTCTTACTTTGTAAAAGAAAATAAGTGTAACTGCTTTAAGACACTGGCTGAGAACTACAAAGCAAGTGCCAGTCCTAGTGGTTAATGCCTACCCCCTCATTGTTTACTTTTTTGTTTCCAAATTTAATTTATTACTGCTATGTACTAAGTTTGCTGGCTACTTACTGCTGCTCCTTAGTACTGAGTGTTATACATGTTAATAGTGTATTTGTAACACTCTCTTTATCCGTGGATTGTAGCTGAGTGTGCTCAGTATCTGCTACAGAGAGTTTTGAAAGAAAGTTATCACACCCTCTTTATTCATAGATCATTGTTGGGGGGGTCAGTGTGTGTCACAGAGAATTTTGAAAGTAAGACTAGTTAGAAGAGTTGTCCAAGCAGAAATGGGAAACCACTGGTTTTCTGCAGTGTAATAGTTTCCTTATCTATTACTAGAAAAGTGAATTAATATGAATATTTTGTTATTACATTTGTTTAAGTTTGTTTATTAAATAACTTGCTAATAAAATCACATTTTTAACTTTCCAATAACCTCAACTGATATCAGGGCATCAGCAGATCTACACATTACTGCACATTAGTTCCTTTAACAAAGGATTAAGGGCTGGTTGTTAACGTTTCAGCTATCATACTGTGGGGTACTTCTATTCCCCTGTAGAGCCTGCCTATTCCACTAAGGGACAAACATGTGATAGCCTAATCATCAGGCCTTCTTACCCACTGAAAAGGCCTGCTCTCCTACAGTCTTTGCAACCAATGCAACTTTGTACTCTAGCAAAGTGTAGTCCAAAAGGAATAGAGGGCACTTCTCCCATACAAAACAGATCAGCAGGCCACGACTGTCTCTTTTCACCATCTGGCCAAATGGCCCTCCAACTCTTGGGTCACTCACTCTTGAAGCAGGGTCTGCCCGACATTCAGAAAGATGCCATTCTGCTGCACCACTAGATCTGGGGAAACTCATTGTGTGTATTAAGTAATTCCAAGAATAAGGCAATAACGTTCAATGATGTACAGGCTCCTAGAGTTCTATTAGATGTAATCCCCTGACACAAGCCTGACTTCTCTTCATCCAGTGACTGTTTTATTTTTGTGCACCTTCCCTAAAACAAAAAGTTGCTCTTGAATATAAACGTGAGTAATTTTCCTCTTTCCTCCATTCTGTACATATTGAGATCCCTCTAGTCTTTATTCAAAGGGCTTTAGATGCAACATATCAATTCACTTGCCCTCTTCTCAAGTCTCTTTCTCTCTCTCGCTATTTTTTTTTTTTACTCTGGTCTTACACTGATAATCCCTAGTTGCTCAACTGGTCCATTCATGCTCCCTGGGGTGTAAGACCTAAGTCTTATTAATTCCTTTAGAGATAAAATGTGAGCAAAACAATAGAACCAATAACCTCTCAGGGACTAGGGCCTTCTCTTTATGGCCTTACATCTTCTCTCATGCCAAGTATGTATTTTTCGGAGAGGAGGTACAATAACTGCAGCCCTAGATTGTTATTTCCACGTGAGACAAAAGCCCTCAGACCTCCCCAACTCCTAGAATGAACACATCAGTCACACTTTGTTGGTTCCCAATGGAATTTGGTGGACTCTGTGTGTCCTGGACATAGGTCCCACTAATCCATTATGACACAGGTGAGTAGGCATAGATACTTCACTAAGAAGCAGCAAATATCCACACTTGTAAACTCAAACAGCAACGGTATAAGAAAAACAGTCCACTTTGTTTATTGGATTAAGCGCCTTTCCTTCACTACTTTGCCTCCTCAGAGAGCTCCAACAAGTGCCTAGGCCATTAATAAAACTTCAGTCACCTCAGGCTTTATTCTTGCCAGTGAAGCTGGCTGTTGAACTCTTCTTTCAAGTTCTAGGTTACTCAGCAGGTTGATTTTGCATCTTGACAGTTTCTGTGTTCTTTACAGCAATTTTCTGTTAGAATTACTTGAAATATAAGCAGTACAGATTTACCTGAGCAACAGTCTATGTGGTAATAGTACAGCAAGCAGCTAAGCCTTAAAATTGTTTGTACTCAAAACTAAAAATGTAGATAAGACACATCATTAATTTCGTGCAAAAAAGATTAATTTGCTAATAAAAACTAAATCAATAGAGCAGCTCTCTACCTCTCTCTATATATATTCTCACCACACAATGCCCACACTGTGAAAGTTCCAAATAATAACTAATGGTGAGTTACCAGATCTCTAGCTGCCCTACAGCCAGTACTTTTGATGATGGCGTATTGTACTTTGACATGCCTACAATGTGAAGGAAGCTGAGGTCTGTTACTCTGAATGTAAACACTAGAGCAAGCTTCAATGTCTGGCAGTTGGTGCAGAGGGTTAAAGTTGTGAATTGTAGTTACACTGGTACAGGATACGATTCCCTCGGCTCTCATTTCCCTTGATTTACTTAACCAGACAGTGCTTAGAGGTAACTGGGAATTTGGACTATGCTCCTCAGTGCTTCTCTGGACTTCAAACCTAGTAACTACTTCTGAAACTATGAACCTATGAATGCAAGCATCAATAGAAAAAGCAAGTTAGCCACTTGCTCTCTTCAACCTACAGTATTTTTAAAGTGATTAAGAAGCATTGGGAGTCACTAAACTGCTGGCTGATTCTCCATTGCAGAGTCCTATTACAGAATATACTGCAGTGGGAATCATAAATAACTAATCTGCCGGCGTGTTAACTTATATCTCTTATCATGGTAACACTACATTCACTTCCACCCTGAAAGAAAAAAGTTGCCAACTTATCAAGCTTGAAGTAGTTCAAGCATAGAATTATATGAGAACCTTAATCTTTACATTCCAACTCAACTTTTGTTTTAAACAAGAAACATCTTTAATAAATTATCACTTATAGCAAAGCCAATCATACATTTATATAAATAAAAACAAACCATATTGACATATTTTTGTTGCAAACATTATACATCACAAACCATATTGACATAATTTTAGTTGTAAACATCATGCATCGCTTATAATCTATCCAGCCACTGTAACTCAAACATAACATAGCTCATTCAAATCCTGCCTGGTTCTAAACCTCATTCCTCCTCTGCATGTACTGTTCACACAATTCCCATTTTTTCAATGTATTTTGCTCCTACCCTTTTCTAAAGATCCCAATTCAAGTTGTTTATCTCTGTTACTATATTCACTGCTTCTAGTACAGTTGATTTAGACCTTGATTTCCATTTTCTAGTAATTGTTTTTTTGGCAGCCACCATAATTAGACTCAGCAAGGCGTTACTATGTGTAAGCAATTCCGATTCTGTATCATAGCTCAAAAAATCATTTCCTTAGTTACACCAACTTGCTCTCCCAGTACCTCTGACAGAGTAGTCTTCAGGGAATCTTTAAAGTCTGCCATCTCATTATACTCACAAAACATATGTTCCCAATTACCTTTTTCTTACCCATCACACCTCCAGCATTTGCTGTCAACCTGAGGAAAAATTCTTTTGAGGCTATTTGAGGTATAAAAATCCTATGTAAACACTTCCAAGAAAAGAATCTAAATCTTCTAGACTTTGCTGTATATTTGGGAGACATAAATATATCCCCCATTGTTTCTTTGTGAATTGATTGTCCAGTCTCTCTTCCCAATCCTTTCTAACCTCCTCTGATTCATTCTTAATAGTTATCATGCAATGTTTTATATGCTTTACTAAATATTCCTTTTTTTGGGTCTATATTATTTCTTTGACAGCTTAGGTTGTCGAATGCTCAATGATCGACACCTAAGCGTCAAAGTTTCAAAATCGCAAACAGCCATATAAGCGAGTTCTTTCTTCGGGAAAGAATTCAATTGGCTGTTATTGGGGATTTGCTCTTTCCCCAATGTAGAGTGATCTCGGAGTTGGTATATTTAGTTAGGGGGGTGGGGGGCACAGCCCCCCAAGTCGGAGGGTGTGGGGAGCGAAGCCCCCCACTATACTTAGGTTGAAAAGTTAATTTTATTTCCGGATGGCCTAGCAAATTCTTTCCCGAGGAAAGAATTTGCGTATATGGCCGTTCACGATTTTGACACTTCGACACTTAGGTGTCAATTATTAAGCATTCGACAACCTAAGCTGTTGAAGAAATAACATAGACCGCCTTTTTTAATGGCAGCTTCTGTTCTAGATTCTACTAAAAACTCTAGCATTGCTGGTCTTTCACTTAGGATCCCCCTATTTCTTTCTCTTTGCCTATACTCTGATATTAATCCTTGATAGTGAAGGCAATCTCTAGCCTGCAATCCAAATAAATTATTGGCAGCTTCCCATCCTATTACCGTTCCCTTTTTAATTATTTGCTCCAATACCTTGCTTCCAAACCATTCTTGCCTACTGTCTGTCCCCCTAATTGCAGTCATCTCTATCGGCAGAATCTCCTTTCTCCATTCCCGTGTTGGCTTAGTTCTTAGAATACTTTATGCTATTTTTTGAATATAATATTCTGTATGGTTATTGTTATTCTCCTTAAGGATATGCATCCAAAATCCCAGTCTCTCCTTGTTTCTTGAGTCCCCCCCCCATTTCATCATCATCTCTTTCCACTTTGAATGGTAGGTTTCTGCTTGTGCTATGCATAGGAGCCGTAACTGCATAGTTCTGAAATACCCCTTCAAATTGGGTAATCCCAACCACCCGTGTTCTATTGGAAGAATCAGCTTATTCCACTTGACTCTTGCTGTCTTCCCCTCCCAGATAAAATCCTTCAGCTCTTTATTAATTGCTATCCACAACTTCTCCTCTGGTTGATAAAAATATGCCAGATCTGTGCATAAAACTAAAGGGACTAAGACATTGTAACTGCTTGTATCTTCATACCCATATCCATATAACAAAGCTTCCATTTTCTCAGTTTTTGTATTATCTTTTGTTTAGTCTCTTCCCACATATCCTTAGTTGCCATACCAGAATCTTTTTTAATCCGTACAACTAAGTACTTCATTTTATCATGTCCTCATAAATATAGATATTGCTGAACCAATTTGTGTGTGGGTACATAATTTACAGCTATTGCTTTTGTTTTAGCTTCATTAATTCTGTATCCCAAAAAGATCTGAAACTGCCTCAAAATGTTCCGCAACACTGAAATGTTCTTTTCTAGTTTTTCATGGATAAAATAATATCATCTGCAAATACAGACAGCTTTTCTTGACTACTAAATCAATTATAACCCTGAATTTCTGAGTCCCTTATTTTCTTTGCCACTGGTTCTAAACATAATGGAAATAACAAAGGGTAATTCCAACTCTGCTTTTTATCTCACTTACAGTATTATCTAGTATGGTAATACTAAGAACATTCCTAAACTTGAAGATTAATGACGATGTAAGGAAATAAAAGAACTATCAGCAGAGCATTGAAATGTGACAGCTGAAGCTGAAAAGGGAAAATGATTAGACAATGAAACATCAATATCACTATATACAAAAGTAGCAATTATTACAATCCAACTTCGCGGAAATTCACTGTGTAGGAAACCTGCATGAAAAACAAAAGATAGCATACATTGCCTTTGACATACACTAATCTTCTTGTGACTTAGTTGAAGCATTTAGTAAGAGTCTACTTGCCAAAATCAAATGGATCTGGGATGCACTCTGGTCCAAAAACAAATTTGTATCCAGTGGCATGTATCAAGCCCGAATAGTTGCTACTGCTGTTAAAGGGTTTTAGAAGAGAATAAAGTGTAATTGTCATTTATAATGCTTATTATGACACACCTGACTTTTATAACCTGACTAGGTTGCAGATGATAAACAGATGAACTTCCTGCTCACCTGTTTCAGTAGCACAGCCCACTCCACTTCAGGGTTGTGTATCAGGGCTTATATTTTTGGAACCAGAAGAGAATGTCATTTTGTCTTTCTGTTGGCAGTCACTTCATCTTAGTACTTCATCTGATTTTGGTTTTGGACTATTCCACTGAAGGCAAACCATTACTACAGGTGTAATAAACATAAGACTTAGTGGGAAATGCTAACTGTGGAAGGATCACAGTTCTATATAGTCTATGCATGCTGTAAATTTGTGGTTTCCAAAGAGTGCCTCAAATGCTTGAATTTCTGATTGCCTTACCTATTCTATCTATGAATCATTCCATAATGGAGTTAACATGCGACTGTGGTGGGCTTACTCTTCTGTGACAAAGGTTAATTTACTTCAGTACTGTCTCAAATAGATGCTATGAAAAGCTGACCTGCTATCAGGATTAATGGACTTGGGAACTGAAAACATTCTGAAGACTTTAGATTTTTTATCTATTACTGGTGTAACAGGTTTGGCTGCTGCAGGCACTGGCTTTGCTATGAGACATGTACAATATTCATCCATCATAACAGGAAGACAGTGATGTTGACTGCTCCATAGAAGTTAGTACTAGCAATATATGCTCAAATGGCTTTTGATAATTTTGACATATAAAATGGGACATCCGTTTTTCTGACTATGCCTCCTTGGCACACGTTAAACAGTTGTTCAGCCTACCTCCTGCAATGCTACCCCCTAGTGTAGAACCAAGTCATTTACATCATATATCTCCCTCAACAATGAAGTCTTAAACATACAGACCTCCCCTTTATGCCAGCAGATTAACTAAAAAACACACAACGTATGGCCAAGATCTCAATCCTATGAAACACTCTCCTTACTTACCCAACTGCAATGCCTTCACAGTACTGACTGTGGTTTCTCAACAATAGTCACCCTATATTTGGAAATCCCTTCCACTAAAGATATGACCATTCCCTTATTATCATCCCTTCCATAGGCAGCTTAAAAATATACAAATCAGTCTCCTGTAAGTGCTGTACACTAGGTAACATAACCTAAAATCCATTTCTCTTCCTCTCACCTCTTCATTTCCTTCCTAAGACACTGCTGCTCTACTGATTAAGTCTCCCCCCAACTCCATCCTTTCCATCTTTCACACTTTCCTTCCGCTCTCCTTTAATACCCTCCCTCCCCTATATACCTTATTGTATATACTCTACATGGTAAATCTTTACAAGGTATGCATTCTGAGGCTGCCTTTTAGCATTCTATGAACTTCTTGCATGAAAACATGCTTCACTATTCATCACTGTAAACTGCAATTTTGTTACTATGCATCCATCCATTTGAAAACGTTAACTTTGTTATCTTATGTTACACTTTCTCCAGAATGAGCCTGAAAACGGTCCACTAGGATCAGTGTACTACCCTGGTTAATAAATGAAAACAAATAAAAAATAAATGAATGTCCGTGTGAAGTCTATGAGCAAGATGAAAAACAGATGTTATGTTCACCCATGTACCCAGTTTAAAAAAAGAATGAATAAAGAGAACAAATAATTTATTTAGTAAACATGTTTTGACACAGGAGTTATCTGATGCCTTCACTGAAGAGCGTAAATTGAAAAATCTAGCAAAGATAGACTTTCCACTGTGTGATTCCTTAAACCTCTTGCATTAGAGGCGATATGGGATATATGCAAATTACCCTTTAAGGACATCAGGTGTTTCAGCTAAATGGTAATTCTGAATGTCCATGACTTTTTCTTTTCAGTCTACGTATGAACAAATTCAGGCCAATAAAGTCAAACCCCACTAGCTGTGGACATGCATGTTTCTGCCTTCTTACGGCATCGTCAGCATAGCATAAGTGGAATGTTTGGCTAATATTTGGAAACACAGGGTTGTCGTACCCAACTAATATCCATAAACCTTAGGGTGACTATAGGAAAGTCTATGAGCTTGTTAATGAGAATCATATTGAATTGTTAAAGAATTCTATTTTTTTTCTCATACAGGATTGTTTGCAGAGTTTTTTAATCACTACAGATCTTTCACATAATTTTATGGGCCATTGTCAGTTGTAGGTAGTTGAGTTTTTGGGGGAGTTTTATCCAGCTAAGGGATGTAAGAGCAGTACAAAGGTGTTTATAGAATGCAGATCCTGTTGCAAATTTTGCAATTCTATTGTAGCATGACTCAAGCTTACTTTTTAGTGTAGACTGAAGGTTGGTTAGTATAGGGGCACCATATAGTAAGGAGTGTAGTAAGTACATTGAGGCTAGCTTTATTTTAGTGGCTGGGTCCATAAAACATTTGTGTTGATAAAGCATTCCAAGTTTAAGGTGAGTTTTTTTAACAGTACTGTATATGTGAAGATCAAAAGAAAGTTTGTCGTCTATGGTTACCCCTAACAGTTTGGTGTGTGGGACCACTTCTATTTCTGTGTTATTTAGAGAGTATATTTTGAAGTAATTTGATTTATTATGCCATGGTGGTACGGCGGTAGTGTTGTTACCTCACAGCAAGAGGTTCTCCCGTTCAATTCTCGGCTTGGCCTGGGAGTGCTTTCTGTGTAGAGTCTGCATGTCTTCCCCACGGTTTGTAGCATTCGAAAGACATGCATGTGTAAATGGGCGTGCCTTCGTTGAAGGTTGGGCGTCAAGCTGGCACCTCAGTGTTTCGTAAAAATCTACTGCCAATCATTAGCGGACCGGAGTTCCGCTGTGGCGACCCCTTACCGGGAAAAAGCCGAAAGACAAACAACAACAAGGGTTGAGTAAAAGTTGTGCATTGTTAAGCCGGGCTTCAATATGATTTCAGTATGAAATCTGAAACTCAAATATCTCTCATTATTTTCTGACTTCAATCTTTAATGATTTGCTATAAAACCACAATTTTATGAAAAACGGACCACAAATATGAGGCAAAAATTTGGACATCCTGTACTGTTGACAGCCACGATTCTAGAAATTATATTAATAAAACTAATTACATCTGGAGAACTGGGTAATGCCCATTTTCCTTTAAAATATCTATATCTATCAATCTCTCTCTCTCTATATATATATATATATATATATATATATATATACATATGTATGTGTGTGTGTATATATATATATATATATATATATATATATATATATATATATACACACACACACACACACACACATGCCAACAAAGTGCAGCACAACACTTGTGACTCTTTTATTTGTAAGGTGAAACCCGAGATCTGTTGTGAGCTGGTGCTTTACTGATTTGCAAATAAAGGTATCAGAAGAGCCGTGCTGGATTTTGTTGTATTTCACTCCATGCACCATGAAGTTAGTTCTGCTCATGCTCAGTTTGAGTATATACATACAGTGGATATAAAAAGTATACACACCCCTGTTAAAATGCCAGGTTTTTGTGATATAAAAAATTAGACCACAATAAATCATTTCAAAACTTTTCCCACCTTTCATGTGACCTATAACCTGTACAATTCAATTGAAAAACAAACAAATCTGTTAGGGAAAAAATATATAAAATATAAAAAATATACAATAAGCTGGTTGCAGAAGTGTGCACACCCTTAAACTAATACTTCCTATGGTGGTACAGGTACGGTGTTTCTAAACTGATGTATGGGAGGGGAGCTTGTTGTTGTAGACTACGGCACAGTGAGTATAAGGGAATATTCCCTTTTCCCCACTTAGTTAGATCCCAGAGTTAGAATATATGTGTAGCAGGGGTGTGGGGGGCACAGCCTCCCACATAGGGGGTGCAGGGGGGCTTGCCCCTCTGTATAAATGTGTGTAGTGTATTTTTTTATGTTTGTTTTAGTTTTCGGTGAACTGTTTTTTCGAGAAAGTGCATTTTCGGATAAATGCACTTTCGCGAAAATGGACTTGTGGAATTGCATTTTGCTGAAATGTAATTTCAATGGGCCAAAGTGCAAACACACACACACACACACACACATACATATATATATATATATATATATATATATATATATATATATATATATAAAGGTTAGTATGGGGAGCATGACATGCAAATGTGACAAATAATCTCATGAAATAAAGACAGGAGACAGATAATTCTCATTCTTCATAGCGCATCCTTCTTTAGCTTACTGCCTGCTTAATACCATCTGCATGAATGTGGCACATACAGCTGTCACCTCTCCAGTTTTATACTCTCGTACTTTAAACCGTCTCTCCTTCTGCTTCGTTCCTGTCCATAGCAACACAGACTTTGACCACAGGAACTTTTTAATATACCTGCATTTTGCTTTATACATACAAACTGCAAATGCACGGTGTATGATAATTATAAAAATATATGCAGTAACCAAGTCCCTGCTCCACCTACTGGGTGGAGACTTGAGTATTAAACATTTGAGCATAGACTCAGTCACCTTAAATGCCACTTGTAGTAAAGCAAATTGATGCTTTAGGATAACTAAATATTAACCACAGTGAGAAAACAAACTATGTCAACTAAACCAATTAAGAGTATTTTTGTGCTGCACAAAATAAGAGATTTTGACTACAAGAACATAAAAACTGATACAAATAATACACAGTCTGTTTTTCATGTTCTGAACAACCATCAAAGCCTTTTTCAGTGGTGCTGCAGTAGCGCTGTCACCTCACAGTAAGATGCTATCCGGTTCGATTCTCAACTAGAGCGTCTTCTGCGTGGAGGCATGCGTGAATGGGCGTACCTTCGTTGAAGGTTGTGCATCAGGACTGGCAACTCGGCACGTAAAAATCTATCTGCCAATAATTAGCGGACCGGAGTTCCGCTGTGGCAACCCCTAACCGGGAAAAGCCGAAAGACACAACAACACCCCCAACACACACACTTTGCTATAAACCTGAACCTTGCCTACAACAGAACAAGTACACAGAAAAGTAGATAGTCAAGATAAGACAAAAACAATATAGGCCTCTCAGGGTCAAGAGCACTGTAGCTCTCACGTGACATCAAGAAAGGACTGAAGATTTAACAAGGCATCTTGGTAGTAGGACATATTTTATTTTCTAGTTCTATCTACAATAACAACAGTCTTTTTAGATATAACAATGAAAACCAGCAACAAAGGCTGGAAAGAACAGGACCTTGTAGACAAGTGATGCATTACTTTAATACTATTAAGCAAAATCCACAGGGAGGGGGGGAGGGGTAAATATTCTGGTGAGTAATGTCACCCTGAAAAAATAAGAAAAGATTAAACTCTTCAATTGTATCAGGCATGCCAGCTCTGCTTCCAAGTCCCAGAAGCCTCCTCATTTTTACTGCTTTCCAGACATGAATGTAAACAATGCACTCTTTATTACAGAAACTGTCAGTCTGTAAATACTTTCTGTCATGTCTCCTGCTGACTTTTCAGCAGTGCAGTATACAAGTTATATGGTAACCACAGAATGTGAATGAGTCTTGAGTCTTTTCTAAAGTCTTTCTTTAAGGGTATAACAATACTTATCAAGATATTTTTCCTTATTTTGACTTGGCAGGTTTGGGTACCAGGCTACAGTTTATTACTACAGTCAAACCATGCTCCCCATGCACTGAACACCCATACAAACTATCAGAAACAGCAGCACATAATGCAAATTCATTATAAAATTCAGCTGTGATCACAAAAATGTACAATGGAAAAAAGGAAAAGCACCCACATAACCACTAGAAAGCTCTCTTTCTTAACAAAAACAAAATGGATCCCCCACAAAAGGGACTTCATTTTACAATAACAACAGTTTGTATAAATAACAGTTATGGAAGACCAACGCTGCCCATCTGTCCTGCTAAGTTCTTCACGCTCCAGCGCACTCCTTAACCTTGATTACACTGTTGTTTACGAGAACTTCAGTGCACTGTTACAAAAGGCATGATCTTTCTTGCCTACATGGCAAAGAAATCCTCTCAAATCTATCAAATAGGCTTAACAAACCCCTTCCAAAGGCACACCAGCTTACTGTGAAGCATTGGAGTGAAGAACAGCACTACTGTCATTATCTGTGCAAAAACAGGAGAAGCTGACAATAGGTTACTAACAGATTATGTCACTACTTACAACCATTTTTCTTGTCTAGGAAACTCCGCTCTGTAGGCACTCTTCACATTGCTGTATTACCCTTATCAGTTCCTTGACACTTTTAATAATATATTATCAGCAATGCCTACCTGAAATACATTTTTTATTTCCTGAAAATTATTTTTGTACAGCATTGTTACAGAACTCTGCATGATGTCAATGCCTCCTCCCAAGACAACATTCTAGGTTCATTAAGGTCAGCCAGTGTCTAGAGTAACTCATCCTCACCCACTTACCCAATACACACTTAACGAATGATGAAAAATTCTGAACATGGTACAGGTGACTGCATTCATAACATCAGGTAACCATCAGCACTTGTGGGCTAATACAGTCTCACAATCTCAGTACAGTCACCCCAAAGGGTCAGTTCCTCCAGCAAATGGGAATACAGGAGCTGAGAATACAAAGAACATGTGGTGGTATTAGCTGTCTGTCATACCATAAGCATAAACATGATACCCGGTCTTCTTCCAGACAGATGGCAGCAAGCACCACTTCAGTTTATGTGCTGGACTGCAAAGCAGGGGACATTGGCCTGAATCCCTTCAGCACTCACACAGTCCTTTCAGCCATTCGTCTTCAAAGTATATGATATATGTATGACTTCTGGGCACTGAAAAATACTTAATTAAACCTCAGACAATGACTGCTAAGCACAGCACAGACAGAGAACAGCACATTTAATTTAAAGTGCAATGTAAGTTGTCATTAACCACAACCCCTCCCCTAATAGGAGCAATCTCCAAAGCATTACGTAAGCTAAAATAATTGACACACCATGCAACTATGTTGTCTTGCACTGGTGGTAAATGCAGTTATTCATTTCTTTTTCTTTGTACTTTATAAGATGTGACAAATGAGAGGCCCAAGTCTCGCTGTATTAAGGCCAGTAAGATTGCAATCCAGTACAATAACTGATACATAAGCCGATCAAATTGTTGCAACTCACTTCTCCAGCAAGCAGCAGTCAAGCCTGATTTCAGTCCCTCCCTTCCCCTAAGAAAGGAATGGTGTGCCTGGGACACTGTTTTTTCTCAAGGATAGCCAGACTATCCATCCAAACTAGTAAGTAATGTCCTTCAGCTTTTCCCGGTTAGGGGTCGCCACAGCGGAACTCCGGTATGCTAATGATTGGCAGTGAACTTTTACGGTGCCGAGTTGCCAGCCCGATGCCCAACCTTCAGGGAAGCCACACCCATTCACGCATGCACCTACCTGCATGTCTTTAACGTCACTCAACCGTGGGGATGACATGCAGACACCACACAGAAGGTGCTCCAGACGAGAATTGAATGGGAGAACCTCTTGCTGTGAGGCGACAATGCTAACCTCTGCACGACCGCAGCCTACAGACTATCCATCCAAACTAATACCCACATTTAAATGCTTCAGCAGAACAGGCATTCTGCCACTGCACAATTTGACCTTGGTATTTGTTTACTTGAATTTGTTAACTGGGGTAAAACGCAGATTCCAATAAACTGTTTTCACACTCCATCTAGGATTACAAATTCAGTGCAATAAGCCTAGACAAAATAAATGAAATTTACAGCATTAATACCATTGGTTATAAATATATCCAATAACAGATTTATTTCACTAAAAGTGGGTTGTTGACTTATGACAGTGACTTGGTTAGGTTACTTGGAGAGAGAGAGAGAGAGAGTGGTATGTAAATAATAAGGAAGCTGGGGTGTTAACCAATATCACAGGGTCTACTGTAATATAATTGCTTATTTGTAACCACAAAACAGAGAACCGACTATTAAAAGCTGTAGAAAGAAATGAAAACTTACTGGTTAAAGAGTTCTTCTTGCAAATATGAAGCACACACAATGAGTGGTACTCCCTAAAAATAATTATCTAGACAGAGGTACTCTTCAGATTTTAAGTATAAATTCTTTAAAGGGATCTAAGATCCAAAATTGTATCTTCTATATTTCTGATCAAAAAGAAAAAATAAAAATCAGCTATTCCTTTGTCCATTTTAATGCCGTTTGTTGTACACTATCACCAATCGGGGGAGAAAATACTCCCTACCTGGATGTATAACCTGCATGTAAGAGTAATGAGCTGTGACTGAACTTCAAACACCCATTAAATTGAGTTTGAATCTCATCCCATTCAGTTTCACACTTTGGGGTTAAGCACAGCATCAGAAGTGCTGACAATATAAGTGCATTTCCTGATATTCAGGGTCCCGGTTTAATAACTACACTCACACACAGGTCAGCAAATCTTGCTCCAATATTTTTTGTAAACAGTTCAGTAAAAAGTGAACCAGAAAAGTTACTTGTTTACCTTATTTATACATCCTGGTCTTGTGCTACAACTAAAGACATATACTTGCAAAGTGCTATTAGTCATGAGTTAGATGCAGACTAATCACCATAAGTAACAATAACTAATAACTAACAATAAATAACTAACATAACTAGCACTTTCTAAGGCTGTTTCTTGATGGTTCAAGTCACACAGTCATATATTTAGTATGTTTAACTGTTCCATCTTCTTTAGCTGTATATAGCTGCTATAACTTCTTTAACAATTTGAGTGGAACTGCATTAAGTGCACTCCTCTATTAAACATGCCACGGTGATGTCTTCACTACTCCATATGTGCATCAAATGTCTAAATCATCGTATCCAATTCATTTGTGAATTTGATTCAGGTCAATTTGATTTCCTACAATTACTTGTTCAAGTCATACTTTGCTAAATGGCTAGGGTCAGGACAAAAAACAGACCTTAAAGCAGTATACTTACTTGGTTAACAAATGGTAAGTACATAAATAAATAAATACGTCAATAAATACTGAATTGAATAGGATAGACTGCAAAGAATTTCAGAAGCACTAAAATCAGAACAGTGAGAATGGGTGCTAACACAAATATACTGTGGTATAAATATATACATAAAGCATCTTGTATATGTATAACCTATACAAGGGCAGCTTTACCTTTGACACATAAATTGAGGTTGTCTGTGATCTGATTTATGAAAATTAGCTGCTTATTAGATTTCACACTTCTTTACACTTATAAGCCATACTAAGCACACTAAAGACACTAAGTATACGTCCTCCACTCACCTCAAGTCTGTAATGTAGCAGCAAATGTGGAGACAAAAATTTGAAATAGGCAGAAAATAGTGTATATTTTGAGAAATGTAGCCAAGCACGAAAGTAGCAATGCAGTGTGACATTGAACAGCCTCTCTCCCTGGCTGAGTCCCATGTACAATATGCATTTTTTTCCAATGAGGACACATTTCAATGCTGAGTAGTTAGGATTCTTTTAAATTCTTCAGTATTACTTTATTGAAGTTCACTGCATTATCTTCCATCCAACTTATTCGATTTAAATATCTGCCAGACCTCCTTTACGATCATATCTACACACCTGCGAATCTCAAGGAAGAAGGTTAATGAGGGAACCCTAACTTGCCAATTTGCTGCTGCAGTAACTACCAGTAGAGACATGGGGTACAACACCTTCAGTCTCTTCAGAGACTTTTCTGTTTCATTTACACTTGACAAGCATCAGTGTACATCAATGGATAATGCTATGCATCTGGAAAGAAACACCCACACAGTGTACATGTTTGTATTAGTTTGCGAGGACCTTCCACACAAATTAAAAAAAATTCAGTCTGGCTAAGCGGGTTATAGTTTTGAGCTGCCACCAAGCTTTATCATGTAATACTGGGTTTGATTTCCTCAATCCCCATTTGCCAAACGTGTAATGAAACAGCATTCCCAGGCCACACCCAAAAAGAAGTACACGTCTAGCCAGCTGGTTTACAAAAAAAGAAGTACTAGTAAATCTCCAATGCCTTGATCTCATCACCTATGCTGAATCAATCACAATGCAAGAAGGATAATTATACCATGACCCCCCCAAAACGTGCACGCTGATTGGCCAGCGTGCACATTGTAAATCGAGTTATACTAATGGAAAAAGGTCCGGTCGCCCGGACTTTTTTCCATTAGTATAACTCTACTTTTAAAACACTGTCTCGCTATGTTAAATGGGTTTAACATAGCGAGACAGCTTTGAAATAAGCAACGGAGATCTCCGTTGCTTATTTTAAAACTGTCTGCTATGCTAAACCCATTTAACATAGCGAGACAGGTTTTAAAAAAAGCAACGGAGAAAGCAAGATCTCCGTTGCTTTTTTGTTCGCTATGTTAAATGGGTTTAACATGGCGAGACAGTTTTAAAAAACAACGGACATCTCCGTTGCTTATTTTAAACTGTCTCGCTATGTTAAACCCATTTAACATAGCTAATAAAAAAAGCAACGGAAATCTTGCTTTCTCCGTTGCTTTGCCCACAGCTCTGCTGTACTGCGAGCGCCGCAGTACATCAGAACTGCAGCGGATGCCAGACATCTGCGGAAGGGCAGTAAACAGGCATTATACTATGCCATTATTTAAGAAAAGTAATAGTTTCTTTCTTAAATAATGTCATGTATAATAGCAATAACCACTTCTGGGTGTGGGTAATGCTGTAAATCTCCAATGCCTTGATCTCATCACCTATGCTGAATCAATCACAATGCAAGAAGGATAAATAACTCTTAAGGTTCCAAAAGGCCTCACTTTTATTTCTAGCAGTCCTTAACCTCACTTCCTTAAAGAGCTTTATTAGGTGGTGAAGCAATGCTAGTGTGCCTGGTTGGTAAAGCACACCTTTGCTTGATAGACATGGAGCCATAACACTAATACAGACTATCAAATTATCTGGGTGGGTGCTATAAAGGTACAGGAACTGCTGAAAAATTAATAACATGCAGTCTTTCAAATATCTCTAACACTGATATCTTAAACTCAATTAATTAACAAAATACTTCTTTACAGCAGAAATCATCTGTAATGCATCTAATGACCATTTGTCCAACAAATACAGGACATTGACATTTGCGGTATGATGTTTTATATAACAGTATCTAGAACTTGTGAACTTCAGTCTCACACATAAACGTACAAAATAAGCAAGACAGCCCAGATCTGCTCACACTTTACTGCCTTTTACATGTAGTATAAACAAACCTTCCAATTCATTTAAAACACTTGATGAGCCAGACAGATTTTTTCAACTGACATGCTGTTCCAAATGCAAAGCATATAAAATAAGAACACTTCATGTTTCTTGTACAATGCTTGAAAACAAAATGGAATTCTGGAAAATGATTTCATCTCTTAAGCTTCAGATAAGGAAAACAAGTGCACAGAGCTCCTAATCCTTCCCTGGCATTGGTTCTTAGATGTACATGGTCATAAGAAGCACCGTGTTCTCTGGCCGCCAGAATTTCTAGACATTCTCTGCAGATAAGGCACCATAGTCCATCTAAACTGTATAACTCAATACAACAGCAGAAATAAGGACAGCTAAACTATTCATTAATAACTTAAAGTATCAACACTGAAGAAATGCTTAAATCTCCTAGTTTGCCTTGCAACTAAATACCTGTACCAACACACTGAATACTATACACTCTCTAAAGAAAATATACATACATATGTGTTCTTCACGTCTAGAAGAATGTATTCACTTAGCTAACACTGAAGTTAAGAATGAGACATACTGTCTGTGATTCCTTGTGTTAATCTGAACCCTAACCATGCCATCCAGTTATGTTTAAATTCTTCTTACTATGAGTTATTTTTTTTCCTCCAGAAAATGTGTTTCTTACTAATTCTAATTAGGACACAGAATGTTTCAGCCTGTCAATTCCTCCTCCCACCTGGCATACCTCTCAATCTACAGGCATTAAAAATAGGAACAAAGGCCCTTGAAAAATGGAAGCATTTAGCTAAAAATCTGGACATCTAATAAACAAAAATAATACCAAATAGCACATAATTCTTCCTGCTTCCAGTAGGAATATGGGATACTACTCTGAAATGCAAACCAGAGAGCAACAAAAATGATAGAAAAATATAAGCATATTATAAAAGAGAGTGTGACATCTGCAGACAATTGAACTGTATTGCAAAATTCTACTAAACAATATAAGGAGATTGGATTTTTGTGATTATTCGCAATTTAAGTTTGGCAGTACCTTATCGTGACCTCCTCGTACTTTGTGTTTCAAAAGTTTGTTTAGCTTTTTCGTTCGTAAACAATATAATTTATTTTTGCTTCTGAAAAGAGAGATGTAAGATGTGTGTCCTCTTGCTTTGTTTAAATGACTGCTGCCACTTGTAAGTTGGCCATGCAGTGTGTTTTCTGTGTACTAGACAGCTTCAAAAATTACATGTGATGGGGGGAGGGGGTTCAGAAAATTATGTGGAGTAAATCAAGCCTGAAAATAAGGACATACCTACAAAAATATGGACATCCTAAATCAGGCCTAAATATACAAAATTCCTCCAAAACATGGGCAGTGGAGAGGTCTGCTCCCTGGCTGTACACACTTTTGTGGGTTTGCTTCTAAGGCAGTGTCTTGTTAATTGTCTTAATCTGCAATCTCTCGTTAATGCCTTTTGGAGATGTGCTCACAAGTAGGTAAATTATTAATCAATACAATAACAGCAACAACTGTGGTTTAACTCAGAAAAGGGTTATTCGGACAAGCTGCAGAGGGGCAGCTCAATACCACTCTTCTGGGGACAGAACACAAGATATTCAAGGAATTGAGAAGCAAACTTAAAGATGACGTACTCCTCTCAGGTACCACAACACACATACACACACACACACACACACACACACACACACACACACACACAACATTTGAGGACAGGACACTCAATTTCATCAGATTCTACTGGTAAACATAAGAATATACAGAAAAAACACCAGGACAGATTGTGTGTACAGTTTCATCAGAAGGCATAAAAGTCTAAGAGCTCCAATCACTAGTTTAAATATTATACTACTAACTAGTTTATCGTAGGACATGGGAAAAAAGAGGGGAAAAAAAACGTAAGTGTCTTGTTATGTAAGACCACACAATGTTCAAGGAGAAAGTTGGCATGTTACATAAAAGCAAAAGACAACAAAAAAGTAAAGAGAGGTCCCATGGGTCTCTATGCATGCAGGGAACGAATGATGCAAGTACATTTATTTATTTATTTTTATATGTTCTTTGTAACCAATTAAGTAAATCCCGCTAGGCCAATGATATTCATACTCACTAGACGAAATCTGGCCAGGCACCAGGGAACTTCCCCTACTTGTTTTCATAATTTCCGTGGGATCTTTTAACATCTACCTAAGTTATTACCAATTCAGGCATGTGGGTCATTGGTTTAACATCTCATTTGAAGGACAACGCACTCAGGAATGCAGCACCCTCTTATGCTGCATTTCAGTGTCAATACTGAAAAAATGAATCTAATTACCTAGTGTGGGAATAGAACCCACAGCCTTCAGCACCAAAACTGAGTGTGCTACCTGTTGAGCTACTAAGACTACAGAATAAGTGTAAAGATGGAAATGATGAAACCCATCCAAAAGACTACTAATAAGACATAGCTTTTCTTGTAGTGAGGCTTTAATTTGCCAGATGCTGACTTCATGTTCTGTACTGCAGCCCTAACATCTTAGACAATCTGTTGTCCTTGTTATTCTGAAGTAACAAATACATGATAAGAGTTACAGAGCCAACAATGTAAGAATGTTGTACCTATCACTGGAGAAGCTAGATACAGAGCAGAGATAACTGAATGACATATCCAGATAAAATAACTACAGCAACAATAAACAAAAAGCCCTAGATGTCAACAAGGTCTAATGGCCAAAGAAATTACACACCAAAAATAAAATGAGAAGTATTTAGAAAAGAAATTGACATATATATACATACGGCACAGGACCTCCACATCCATCAAGATAAGCAAACGTACAAATGTGTGAGACAGACAGGACTTAAAAACTCTCAATATAGACAATGACAAGCCAGTTTGTGGTCCAATGTGAACCCTATTCATTTCCAACATTCCCTAAATGACCAGTGCACCAGGTAAATGGCAATTCAATGAAACGTTTCACAGTAGTTCTCTTGCGATATAAACATAAGACTCCTATTTTTTTTTAAAAAAATACAAATCAATCTCAGTTTATGAGCAGATAAAAAACATTTATAATAACAAGCCACATTTATAAGAAAAGTGAGCTGGTCAACCATTGCAAACAACAATAATCCTCCATACACCTCTTAATTATGCCTCCCCATCATCAGGTACATACAAATCACCACATAAACAGTGAGGTGAACTCTCCAGGTTTCACTGTAAACCAAGCATGTTTTAGTTATATTTTCTCCACTATTTATCACTGACTTTGGGGTCCTCTACAGCTAGCTCCACCATATTCTTGTACTTGGAGGTTCTAACTCTGTGGTAGCATCCCATTTTGACCCACATTAGGAAAGGTTCTTTAACTCCCAGTGAGTATGTTCTGTAGATTCCTTCTGCTAGGACAGATCCAGGAACCATCATAATACAAATTGTAGTGTTTTTTTCTGTTTGTTTGAGTAGCTCTATCTGTCAATGACGTGCTGGGCTAAATCATCAACTGGACATGCAATAGCAATGCAAAGGAAACATCCCCACCATTGTGGGGATTTATTCCTATTTTGCCCCCCGTCACGTTGAATCAAAAGTACTGTTATCATGGTCCCAGTATCACCACTGGGTCTCAAGAAGCAGTTGTGCTCCCACCACGCATTCATGCCCTCCCCATGGAAGAAGAAAGCAGGCAATGATTTATCATTATGATCATGACAGCATCAGCGGGTGACCAGAACATGAGTCAAACTCAGCTGCATGCATCATAGTCAAAGATTCATTCACCCAGAAATGTGGTTAACTTTAAGCTAGAGAAATATTCAATGATTACATTTATCACATGACAACAAAATGACAGGATAACTTATAAACAGTTTTAAAAGAATATTTTCACCATCTGCTCAAATGTTTCTTAAAACATTAAAGTAGAAAGGTAAGTGGCCATTTAGTGCAGGGTCATGCCAACTGACTACACCAGTAGAGCCCCACACTCAACTAGTGAAACTGGTGTTATCAGGGAATTGGGAAATAAACAACCAACCACTGGCCAGCCATCCTTTCTTCAGACAAAGGATGTAACAACTTCCAGTCACATAAATATCCTGTAGTGGAAATGAAGGCTTTATCTCAGCCATGTTCATGGTCTGGGGGATAGAAATATAGCTCCCCAGCAGGTGGGACAAATTTACTGCAGCACGCAACACCTTAGGATGACTTAGGTGCATTTACTGTACTTCATGTACATTAAGTCTAATGAGATATTTTAGGGCTGCAAACATTTTTTTTTCATTTGTAGTACGATGTACAGGAAGACTGAAGGATCCCTGTGGCACCTGCCACTCTGCTGATGTACAGTGTGCAAGGGTTCTCTCACCCTTGTGGAGACTGCATACTGATAAACAGGGTTATATAGGCAGAAGATGGAAAAGATAGGGAGGAGGTTTGTGCACCTGGAGTCAGCTGAAAGGGGGGGGGGGTACAAGAACAGGTACGAAAAGTAAAGCAACAGAAATGTAAATAATACTTAGGGATTCATAACCCACTACCCCGAAGACTGAAAGAG
This sequence comes from Protopterus annectens, assembly GCF_019279795.1. Lineage (NCBI taxonomy): Eukaryota > Metazoa > Chordata > Ceratodontiformes > Protopteridae > Protopterus > Protopterus annectens. The sequence continues at coordinate 722,526,593 of NC_056748.1, forward strand.
AGCTCAGCAGCACTTGGAACTTTCACTACCTTACCCTAAAAAATAGGTTCATAGGTTGGTACTAGGCTATCGGCCCTAGGGCCTATACAAGCCTAGCCATAACAATTCCCTCCCTATTTCTTCCCACAGTATTTACTTCCCTGGACCCCTGTCTAGCAGGGCGACTGATGTGATCCCTGGGGTGAATTTCCTTTCTCCCATTCAGTCGTCAAGGTTCCTTTTGAGGTGGGCCAAAAGGCGCTCTGCTTGACTTGTATGGGCAGGCTATTCCAGAGTATGGGCAGTCTCTGGGTCAGGAACCCATCCCTCCAGCATGTTTTGTTCACTGTGATGACAAGGTTTAGATCCCTGGAGTGTGTGGCTCTGAGGGATTGGGATTTCTTTAAGGGTAGCATGTCCAACAGCTCTGGGTTTAACATGGCCTTGTATGTTAAGCAGAGATCACCTCTGAGTAGACAATATGTATAGCTGGAGTTTTTTTCAGATGGTCAGCATACGGCATCTGCTTTAGGCCTGTGATTCTTTTAGTGAGGTATTTCTGTGGCCTTCCCAGTTGTTGCAGATGTCTTGAGAGGTACATACCAAATGGGGCGTTGTATTCTATAATGGGTCTAATGAGGGATGAGTACAGTGGGACAATGATCTCCTTTTTTCTGGCTGAAACGCCCTTAGTGATGAGGTGTGCCACAGAGAAGGATTTCCTGACTGTTGTGGCGATGTGGTTATCAAAGGTGAGGCCACTGTCCACCTGTGTCCCTAAGTCTCTTATCACACTTTCAGTGTTTAGTGTACTGCCACCTATGTGGTAATTCACGGGTACATGTATACATTTCTTGGCATTGAGCTTGAGCCCATGGCTCTGGCACCAAGCATCTGTTTCTGCAAGGCCCTTTTGTAGAATATCCACATCATTTGGGGATTCAGTAATGGCTTCCAGTTTGCAGTCATCTGCGAACTTTGTTAGCCAGAGTCCCTTAGTGTTGGCCTGTACTTCAGAGAAGTAGATGCCAAACAAGAGCGGTCCCAGGACTGAACCCTGAGGTGCTCCACTTGTCACTTGTCTCATGCGCACGTACAGGGTATACTCCTGTGCACTTCCTGGTGGTATGTCAAAGACTTCCTGTATAAGAGTACAGGGAATGATCACAAGAATGCAAAGAGAAACATATACCTCGCCGTGCCTTCATAAACATCCAGGCCATACTGCTTAAATGACCAACACCTCTCACATTTATTTATTTTATTTTACTTATGGATGTTGATTTACCAGTTCATTCTGACAGAGCAAAAACCCCTTTTCAGTGGTGTCCTGGGCACAAAAAAGTTCACAAGCAACACAAATAAGATATAAAGACAATACAAGATACAGGTTTGGTTGGAACCTCACACAATGCAATTTACAAGAAATACAAAGTGTGTATACAATAACAGAAATGTGACCGATTTACTGGAACAGCAGACAGCATATAGTAAATAAGAAGCGTTAATAAATACAGGAGTATAAGAGACAGAAGAAGAGAGAAGGAAGTGGGAGGCTAATGACAAGACAGAATTAACAGTAAGTGGAGAAATAGCAGCGAGTGAGAAAGATGTAACCAAAGACTGGATAGATTCTAAAAAATTAGCTGACAGCATTAGAGTCTTGTGTTAAATGTACTGCTTCATTCCTCACTCTGTTAGTACAACTGTTCTGCTCTTTCTCACCTTACCAGTTATATAGTACCACATTACCATGGTAAACAGTCATACACAGTCCCTGAATCAGACGAAAAACAAAGATTACCCACAGCCCACCTGATCTGTTTATTTACTGAAATTCTCATGTACTCTAAAGGCAGTGCGATGTATTGAACTGTGGTCTCCAAATTCATGCCTTAAGTACCTCTGGCTTATCCATGCCCTCCCACATCAAAATACAGAACAGATAAATACATGATCAAAGTCGACTAGACCTTTCCTTGCACCCAGTGTGGCACTACTTTTCAAAAGGAGTCTCCTTATTAAGTCATCCTTCTAAAGTAAAATCTCCTGCTCTACCTATAATGGAAGAAAAAAATTAAAGAAAAGCTGTGTTTATCCACTAACACAAAGACGCTAGAACACAGACATGGTATTTGATCAACATAAGTTATTAACTCCCGACGAAAGGCTCATGCCAGCTCGAAAACTCGAGTAATAGCAAAACTTATGTTTGAAATGTATTACACCATATCTTTGTTCCAGTGTCACCATGTTTTCTGCTCTACCTAGCATCCCCACTAACATGTTTACAGTCTGGTCATATGGAAAAGAGCAAGAAGCTACAGGGTGCCTTAACGTTTTGTGGCGGGGCTAGTTCTGTTAGCTTATCTGTGTTAAATGCCAAGTGGGATTAGCTAGCTTCTTCTACCACTGCTTGTACACAGGATGTGATATGACAAAAATACAGGAGTGGGAAAAATCTAGAAAAATTGTGGTCCAATGGTAGTCACAACAAGAAAAAGATCTAGGGATTTATGTGTTTATTTATTGTACATTTGTAAATACAGTAGATGGATTTGTCAAATTGGAAGCCATTTTCAGCAATGTATATATTTAGTTCATTACATTTGTTAATCAGGTAGATGGATTAGTAGAAGTTGGAGCCATTTTTAACAATGACCCAAGCTAAAAGCATTTTATACTTATATTTTAACATTCAGGAGTAGAAAAACACAATAGTAGGCTTTTAGTCAGCAAAGATTATAACAGTTTTGAATATGCATGCATACTTTTGGAAAAGTGCAGAGTATAACAATTTTACATGCAATTAGCAAAACAATATTATAAATGTAGCATAGTGTTACAATTTTATTATGATTACCATAAGACCAAAGAAAATGTGAAAAAGCAATGTAAAAAGCAAAATAATCCTACTGGGGCAGGAGTGAACTCTTCATGCAAAATTACCTTGCAACTGTGCAGTTCACTGTTGCAATTATTCCTTAAGTACTAAGTCCTTATCTGTTGGGCAGGACAGTAAAGGGTATAGAATAAAGTAAGAAAAATGCAGAGGAAAATGAAAATCCGTAGTATAAGCTAAGAGTACATGGCATTTTAAAAAGACAGCAAAGGAGTGAACGCTGTGTTACGATATGGATGTTACCTACTTGGGACAAGTGGGAGGGCTGGCGGTAAAGAAAGAAGTTAGTGTTGCGGGGTGAGAGAAGCAGTTTCAAAATGAGACAATTTAGCAGCAGCTTAAGAAAATGTTATTTCCTGGTTGAAAAGCCTGCTGCCAGAGTTACTGCTGCAGTGAAGGGTAAGACAGTTCAAAGGCACATGGATTAGAAATCAGAAGGGGTAAAGGTGAGGCAGCTAAGCAGAATTCGGAAGCAATACTGCTGCCTCTACAAAACAATCAGGTCTTTCGTCTTCGTTCAGCACTTCTAACAATGCAGTGAATATCTTTTATCTGTGATTAAGGATTAATGCAGTTAATTATAGAACAGGATATCGGACACTAACCATGAAATGCAGAGAAAGTACCTCATAAGTTTAATGTACTTATGCCATCAGTCTAACGTATTCTTATGCTTAACAACTAACATCCTGACTTCCTTCTCTATAGTATCTAGTAGTCTTTAGTGTCACTAATATGTAAAGTTTCAGTATAAAAACAAACAACACATTGTACTGTGAAAGCAAGTCACACTAAGTAATGCATGTCATATAACTGATACATTGTGAACTATTTTAGAGCACTCTTTTGCTTCATATCACTAACAGGGCTGAAGACTATGGTCTGCCCTAATATAATCCTGCAAAACTACAAGCTTGGAAAGGCATGCAGTACATTCAGAACAGGGCTGCTTCTGTACCCTGGCACCAGCAGGTCCCTGCAGAATTCCACATCACACAGAAATGCACTTAGCAAACAATCCGTGACCTTCATTACATTCTGGCACATCGCCACAGGATGTATGTCATGCTGGAAAAGTAACAAAAACTCCAACTCAGCTAGTAGTAAATTAAACCTGTTTACAGATGCTAAGAAGGGTAAAAATACACTAGTTTATTCGCAACTTTGTCAGTTTTATGAAAACACACACACATGTAAAGAAAGATAGCATGCAAATTATTATAGAGGTGCATGGATTTGCAGCTGAGGTTAAGGAGGCATTTGTAAATCAAACTGCTTACTTCGGCAGATTGATCCCCACTGAAAGAAATATCTTACATTTGCAGCTCCACAGCTCAAGTATAGCTCACTTGCTCTTGTCTGAATCTGAAGCAACTATTAATTTAAATGATGAAGAAGACAGAGACATACTGTTCAGATCCTTCTAGCTGAATGCAAAATACTTGCGAAATAAAAAGTTAAAATGTTTACATACATTCTTCCTCAGCCAAGGCCAAATCTTAGACCAAGCTAATGAGAATAAAGTATATTTGCTGAATACTCACGAAGATAAAATCCTACATTTACATACATTCTTCTTTTTCTTCTTCCCCTCTTCCTGCCATTCATCAGTCCTTTATTCCTCTCTCCCTTTCACTTCCTTCACACGTAAAATGCAGAAGTGCACTCTGTCCATTTTTTCCTTGTTACACATGTACTGTACGGGATAACCTTATCAAGAAGGGTATTCACTGAGGCTGCCACAGAGAGCAACTATGTTTATGAAATAACCTTCCTTCCCAGCCTGTGCAGAAGCTAATGGCCATGCCTGCATGTCCAACATTGACTACAGCGCTTGTCAAACATGAGCACGTCATGAGTCATCATACGCTGATGATGATGCTTGCAGTAACACTCAGCCACTGTACAATGTCAGTATGGTAGTGCACCCTCACTTCCTCTACCCCAGGATGGGTGCACAGGTTTAAACCACTCCCTCACACTTCTTGCTGATAAGATCCTTGGCTCCTTGGTTGCTAGTCAGTCCAGGTTGCCTGAGTCATAGTCAGGGTCTCATGAATCTGAACATGGAGTCAGCGCACATCTTACTTTTTCACCATTAATTTTTCCACATTTCCTTACCGCTAGACTGTTTACGTATATGTATAAGTTGCACAAGCCATTTCCTGAAACTAACCTTCTGTAATCAGAGATGAAAAATGAAGTACTGTTTTACGCACACACATATGTTTGTGTGCGTACACGTGTGTATGTGTATAAACTAACAGGAGTAGCAAAAGACCTGGCACAAATAAGATGCAAAGGACCAAAGACTTCTTTATCAGTTCAAGAACATAACTCAAGAGAAGCCTGTGTACTTGTTAAATGGTTTTAAATAGGTAACACAGGTTTGCAATTGGTGAAGACTGGATTTCTATCTACAGTTCAGCGAGACAGGTTAAGTGCCCAAATGTTGTTCCCATCTACAGGGAATAAAACCCCATGAATGGATGCACTTCCCACTAAAAGGAAATTAGACTGGGGTAAGAAGTCATGCTAATATTTTTTTAAAGAAAAAATAAAGTGATAAATAAATAAAAAATAAGATAGTCTTTTAAAAGAGAGAGATGTAGCAAACAGACATGGCACGCATGGTGCAAACACATAATCCTGGAGTTACACAAAAGACAACAATCAATCAATCAGTCAATAAATAAATAAGGGCACTGGCATTTTGGACTCATCATGGTGTAAACATGCTTGTAAAAAACAATGATATTCGGTACTTAGACTTCAGCAAGGCCTACCATTGTTCTGTTATTTTACACAAACGTGATCACTAATCGTTCATATATCACTGATCTTGAAGACTATTTTTACTTTTATTTATTTCCTTTGCTGTCCAGATAAATGAACTAACTGGTCCTAAACACTGGGCGATTTTCAGTACAACCAAGGCCACATGGCAACAACAAACATACAGCAGTACATACATGAAACAGAACAAATGCTATAAATACACATTAGTTAATTAGGTACACACATAGTCATTATCTACGCATTTAACTTACTCCAAACAAGCAAAAATTGTCTTATAAAAACACTGACTGAGAAACAGACTGATAAGAAATTAATCATGATGGTGACAATGAACACGAAGATGATGATGTGCAAGTATTCCCTCAAATATATGCTCAAGTAAAACAAATGTTTACAGTTTCAAAATTACGTCAGCAGTCATGGGATGAATTGCTGAGCCACAAACAAATGGCAAAGCCTCTACTAGTCCCGTAAGGTTATATACAGAGTAGAGTACTTGCAGATGTGATTTAACTGGAATCCCAAGGAGAACTGCACTTGCATCTGTCTGTAAGGTGGGATTTTAACAGTTTGTAAAATACCGAATGACTGTCACTATTTTGCACATTTTGTGACAAAGCGCTCCAGGTGTTAGGAACAACTACATTAAATGATTCTCTGTGGCAGCTAATTTATTTATTTTTATGTAACATTTGTTAACCGGGAAAGTCCGACTTGGAACAAAGCCAATTTTCAGCGGAGGCTCGGGGGGAAAAGCACCCCTGACGCATGTCTTTGTAACATGAGAGAACACCAGAGCACCAGAAGGAAATACACACGAACACAGGGAGGATATGTAGACTCCACACAGGAGGTACCCCATCTGAGAATCGAACTGGAGAACCTCTTGCTATGAGGTGACAATGTTACTGCTGCACCACTGCGCCGTCCAAATGGAGACCTTTGCAAATCGAAGCTCTCCTGGCTTCTCATATTTTAAGCACAATTTCTAGTAAAAAGACCTTATTTCTAAGCAAAGGGCAATCATTCATTAGTTTAAAGATGAACAAATCAGTAACTAAATAACTAAGCAAATAAATATTATGGCTCACTACTTGGTATGACAGTTGTTCAATGATTCTATTAACAGTCATAGAAGAACAAAATGCCACAAATCTGATTATACCTTGCTGCAACAACCATTTTTTGAGAAGGTAGCTCTCAACCTTAAGTAATACAAGAACATATTTATTCACATCTGGTCAAACGTCATTGCAGTGGAGAAAATTAGGTTATCCATGCAGGTGCCATGAACCCAAAAATGGAAAGTATCATGAAATGATACAACAGCAAAAGAAAATTAATGGGGATGGCTATTACCCATGCTGACCTGAACTGCTAATCCTGCAAAGACTGCAAACAATTAAGAAAACCAAAGAAATGCTGACTCACAGACATGGCTGCATCTGAAAGTGAACTATTCTGCAGTTCTAATAATGTCACAGTCAAAGCAACGTATACATGCATGAAAAAAGGACAGGCTGTCAAATAAAATGACCTCCCCTCCTCCGGCAGACAGAACACATGCAAAGAAGATGAACTAGCCACACGTGAACTTTGAGGGGGGAGGGCTTGAAAATACTGGATCTGGTAGAAACCACAGAATTCATAGAAGGCATAGATTAGAAGAACAATGAATGCACTGTCACACTCATCCAAATGAAAACAGTAAGCATTCATTACCTCTGGCTGTTCCTTTTGCTCACACTAAGCTGGGGGGAGGGGTGGGGTCAATGGTACAATGACATATTACAGTCTACAATAAAAGCAAGTGATGCTATGCCATGGACTTAGAAGCATGTAGTGCATGTCATTAAATACAGCATGACTTTACCCCGGGCTCAAAGAGAAGACTGGGGGTGCTGGACAGAGCTAAGACAGCATTCCATTATCTGTATGTAAGGGCAAAAGAAATGCTAATATGATGAAAGTTTTGCCTGGACCCATCCCACCTCCTCCTTGTTCCTCTGCCTCAAACATTCCCAAAGGTGTACTAAAATATGATAAGGAAGCCTGGCCAGAAAAGTAACAGAACTCCAGCAAGTAGGGTTTACTTTGGGGGATGGGAAGACTGTAAGTCTTCATGAAGGACTTAAGAAAACTCAAGAGAGAGAGAGAAAGTCGGTAGAGGAATTTCTGAAGAACTCTAAAAAACAGCACTGAAACACCAGCTGAAGTCACAAACTCTAATTTCCATGTACATAAGTCCAATATTGTAAGTTAACTGTTCCTCTTATACATCTGTAGAAAGAGTGAGACTCAGGTCACCAAAGGTAGTTTCAACAAACAATAAAAATCTAAACCAGTTTGCTGAAACTACTTTCACCGACAGTGCAGACTGCCTTTTTCTCCACTGTTGTAAGACCTAGGAGTTGGTGTATATAATTTGGGGGTGGGTGGCTTGCTCCCGTGCAAAAAAAAAGTGGTTTCAGCAAACTGCTTTTGATTTTTCTTTGCATTCTCCGAGACTACATTAAGCGACTCGACATGTATCCGTATAGCAATGTGGTCCAGTAATCACGTTAAATTCCAAAATTTTGTTTGCTTTGCACATTTTCCTCAACAAAACTCATGAGGAATCAGAATATTTACTGCTACCTGCTAATACAATTTTAATCTACAAATAATTATAAATATATAAGCACATACATACACTGAGACAGATAAATGGCACTGAATTCCTCCAGTGTAACCAAGGTCCATTCAAATCACTACTCCATGGTATGGATTTAGGTGCAGCCCACATAAGAAAGGGTGACAGCTTCTTCACATACATGCAACCTAAGACCCAAAACCACCAATGTACACTGAATTGGCAATACACATAAAGACTGTACTTTCTTTTAAAAAAAGTAAAGTAAAAGCAAGGCATGCATTTTACAAACAATCAGTAATGAAGCCAACTATTTATGTGGCTTAGGGGTAATGTCAAGAAGAAACAGTTCACAAACACAGTGGTGAAAACAAGAAGTAATCCCCAAAATAAGTACTTAAAAATACTGAACACGAGGAAACTGTATAAATACAAGTGTTAATACAATCCTGTTCTAGTAAGACACTTGACAATGTATGCTGTTGGACAAAAAAAGACTACAAACCTACCCAACAGGCCAGAAGTGGACAAACTAGAAAGTTCAGTCAGTACACACCTGCCATCAAACTCCATTTTTTGTACAACAAAATAAAACACATCTTGTATGAGGCATGAATCTGCATCAAAACATAAAAGTGGTTAACTATTCATAAAAATCACACTGACTAATCATCTTGGGTTCTGCCTTTTAAAACAAAAGTCAGCAAAATGACTAAGCACAGTCTTTAACCCACATCCAGAACAATCAGCTAAAATGACTAATCTCTGCTGTGATGTTGTGGCATGTGTTGGTGCTTGCAGCATACATGATGCAGCCTTCAAACTGTTTAGTCAAATGTAGTATAGGTCACTCATTTAAAAACTATATCTAAGACTAACATTTACGGATCACATAAAGCTGGACTTAAGAATCCCTTTAATACAATTAGTTCAAGATGACGCCTAAATGCTTTAACAGACATTCAGAAACTGGTAAAATACTGAATGCATCACTACTTCACAGTGTTTGTAAGTACAGAACAAACAATGCAAGACACAAAGTAAACTTCAACTGACTGCTGCTTTTATTAAAATATTGCTTCAGACTAGGCTACCAAGTGTCAGGACTGTGGGAGTTCTGCTAAACAAGTGTTTACTGTTACAAAAGATATTAAAAAAATAATAATTGTACCAAGATAGCAACATCACCATGTACCCTTTTCAATCATTCCCTAACCACAGGCTTTGTTCCTGTGAAATGGAGAACAGCAACAGTTATTCCCTTCCACAAAGGTGGCCTAGCAACAGACCTAGGGAATTACAGACCCATACGCCTGACCAGCTTCATCTGTAAGGCCATGGAACGTATCATTATGGACTTCATAAATAAAGACATAGGTGACCTCCAAACCCTGGATCTTACCCAATTCAGTTTCACAAAGTGCAGATTCTGCTTGTTAAATCTGGTGGATTTCTTTGAAAATGTGACCAAGGGCATGGATGAGTGCAAATCTGTGCACACAGCATACCTTGACCTGGCAAAGGTTTTCGACACAATCCTACATTTAGGCATTACCAATAAACTTAGCAAGCTACACATAAACCCCTTCATTGTAAGATGGTTTGCCAACTGGCTCACAAACCGGACACACACTATCAAAGTGGGTCACTCCACATCAACCAGCAGACCTGTTACCAGTAGGGTGAGACAGGGGTCAGTGCTGGGCCCCCTACTGTTTGGTATATACTTCTCAGAAGTTCAGGTAAAAACTAAGGGGCTGTGACTGACCAAGTTTGCAGACAATTGCAAACTAGGTACAATCACTGAATCCCCAAACAATGCCAGTATAAGAGGGTCTCACGCAGACTGACTGGTGTATTAGTCACAGTTTCAAACTGAATGCAAAGAAATGCATCATCATTCCCTTCGGCACAAACAATGTCCCCTGACACTATCACAAGTTGACTGTGACTTTAACTTTGACCACCATGTGTCTACTGTAGTAAGGAAAGCTTTCTACACAGCACACTTGATTAGTAAAGGCATAATCTCGAGAGCAAAACAAGTTAAAACCCTTTATACTCGGCTCTTTTCTGGCCCATAATTGATTATAACACCCTGTTTGACATGCACTGTACTAAGCACCTGCAGCAATTAGTGACCTCAGAGGTTCCTAACAAAGAAGATCAAGGGGTTCCAGCATGTGCCTTATACAGACTGACTAAAGTCCCTGTCACTATACTCCGTATTGTACAGACTTCTTAGGGGAGACTTATGCCTAGCATACACTGAAATCCAAGACCCAAACCTCATAAACTTGCTGCATATCTGTAAATCAAACGGGACTAGGGTTACCCGTTCCAGGGATCTAAATATGGCCTGCGACTTAAATAGGATATGCTGGAGGGACACATTTATCTCCCAGCAAGTGCCACGTCTTTGGAACAGGCTACCAATTCATGTGAAACAGAGCACCTCTATGACACTGTTCAAGAGGAACCTGGACGAGTGAATGGGGTACCATGAATTCTTATGGGGAATAGAGCCCATAACCCTCTCCTGGACTTGGGCAGTCATCACTAAATGCAATCTTGGATATTAACTAGCATTCCTATGGTATTACATTGGGATGAAACGGCTAGGCTTAAAATTACCTCTGGATAATCTCCTATGATCCTATGATAAGCATACACAGTTCAAGACATGATTTGCAAATTTGAAGCCAGTTTTCTGGAAAGTACAGCTTATTATTATTGTTACTGTATTTATGTGATTAGTTTCTAAAACAGAAACAAAAAATAGATGTCACTAAATGATTAAAATAAACTGACTTAAAACATACACAACAGGCTGAGTCCAGGCTTAAAATCAATAATAAACAAGATGGTCACAGACTTTAGGATAGCACATCTGCTTGTGTTTAAATACATTTGTCAAAAAGATTATAATTTATTAACCTTCTAAAGGGGCCACCAAATCACGAAATCTAGCTATACAGAAATAATTACACTCAGCAATAAATGCTACCTGTAACCTTAGCCAAAACTGCAGCTCCCACACACTAGCTAAATAAAGTATCAGAATTGAAAAAAAAATGTTTAAACTGACTGGAGATAAAATGGACATATTAAGTCACAACCATAATTATGAAGAACACACATGCTGGAAAAGCTGTTGTCAACCTAAATTCTTATAGCAAACAGTGTTATACAGGATATATACAAGCATCCTGTTTACAAGTACAGTGCAAAAAGAGTCTTTTTATGCTGCCAGCACGGCTGCACTTGGAGAAGATACAGACAGACAACCTTACGGTAACAGTGCTGAACAAAGAGGGTCATAAGCGTGTTTTTTTTTCTGAAGAGGGCTTGTTTCTCATGAGGAACAGCTGAGCATGTGTGGACCCAACCAGCTGAAAGTGCAAAAATGCACCAGAGTTATCCTGATGAACAGGGAGAGAAGCTTGTGCTCCCCCATAAGTGAAATGCATCTGAGGAAAGGAACGGAAGTGTTAAAAGAATAATAAAGGTGACATTCCAGCACCAGCTTAAACAGAAATTTCATTTAGTCTTAAGAAATGTTTAGTCCCTGTGGGAAACAACCAATTTTATGGCTCTGTGTACAAAATCTGCCGCTCAGTATCTGGCAGCAGTTGCCACCAGTGAGGAATCAGCTTTCCGAGTAACATTATCTCGTGTCTGCTGCACCCTCTCTCTTCATGAGATTAACACTACACAGGTCAAAGGTTCACGATGAGAAAAGTTTCCTAAAATGGACTTTTAAGTATAATAGGCCTTTAAAGATCGCTAAAGAAAGGCTAACAGTTAATGGCTTAACTTTTCAATTGACAAGCCAGCCTGGATATTGTTAAATGGGTCTTGTGTGTTGAACATATGAGGTCTGAAGGTTACACTTAACTACTTTAACACGGATAGAGTCTATTCCACCTCCACAATTCTGCTTTAAGATTGCAATTTGCTAATTGCCCTTTTAAGTAATACCCAACAGGAGCATAAGCACAGTGTTCATAAATGCTGTGCTTTACTGAAATGTAAGAGCATTTCAGAATTTTCAAACAGGCCTACACAAGCTCATCAAGTAAACCTTATTTTTTTATTTTATTTTATTTATTTTACATTTGTTAACCGGGATGGTCCAACTGGACACAGGTCCATTTTCAGCAGAGGCCCTGGAGAAAAGCTCCACAGTGAGATAAAAATTACACAATATGAAAAAACTCAGAATATGCTAATAAGCAACAACAAGAATATATATACAGGGATAAGCTAAGTTAACATAGTTCATCTAGTATTAAACAACAACAGATAACAATACAGTAATAAACACAGATAAGGTAGTTAAGCATGAGCTAATAATACAATTTCATTCAGCAGTAAAATGTTTCCTAAAACTGCAGCAGATACTACATTAGATGTTATAGGAAGTGAGGGATATAGAGTGGTAAGACACAGCTATTATGTAATGCAAGGGCATAACCAGGTATTTATTAAGTGTGATTTGAGTGAGTTTTTGAACTAAGTAGTAGTAGAGGCAGAAATCAGAGCAGAAGGGAGGCTATTCCAGGTTCTGGCTATGGTGTGAGAGAATACTGCTTTATCTGCAGTGTTGTTAGCCCTTGAGATACAGAGTGATTTGTCTGTAGAGCGGAGAGGACGATTTGCTTTACAGTGAGTGAGAAGTTGGCTTAGTGCTGGGGTTTTATCAGGATGTCTTACAAATTGAAGGCAATGATAAGCTTAGTAGCTGGGGAAGTTCTAGCCACTGAAGTTCCCTTAAATCCTGGCAGTGATGGGTTCTGAAGGTGGAGTTGTTAGCAAACTTGGCAATACTGCAGTGGTGGTGCTACGGTAGCGTTGTCGCCTCACAGTAAGATGTCCTGTTCGATTCTCAGCTAGAGCGTCTTCTGTGTGGAGACATGCATGAATGGGTGTACCTTTGTTGAAGGTTGTGCGTCAGGGCCGGCAACTTGGCACGTAAAAATCTAGTGCCAATCATTAGCGGACCGGAGTTCAGCTGTGGCGACCCCTAACCGGGAAAAGCCGAAAGACACAACAACAACAACAACATTATAACATGACTCAAGTCTAGCGAGGTCAGGTTTTCTGACCTGGGTAAGAATTGGTGCGGCATACATTAGAGTGGACAATAGGTGAGTTTGGGCTAAGGTAATCTGTGCTTGATTTGTGAGGAATTTCCTGTGTCTGTAAAGTGTTCCCATTTTTTTATGGACCTTTTTTATAGTATGTGCAATATGGACATCAAAGAGTAGGTTTTTGTCAATTTCTATGCCTAGGAGTTTGGTGAGGTCAGAGGGAGAGATGATAGTACCATTATTGGTGGAGACAGTGAAGGATGGAGGGGTGGACATGGTTTTGTTGGGGGTGAAGAGTAGCAGTTTAGTTTTGTTAGGTTTTAGGACTAGTTGGATCTGAGTGATCCAACTTTCCACAGAGCTAAAGGATTCCTGGGTGAGTTGTTGAAGGGTGGCTAGTGATGGAGCAGCACAGATAAGAGTTGAATCGTCTGTGTACTGTATAAGTGATGCTTGCTGTGTGGTGGTATGGAGATTATTAGTAAATATGGAGAAAAGAAGTGGCCCTAATAATGAGCCTTATGGTACACCTATCGTAGTTGGAAGTAGGGGTGAATACTGCATGTTGCCATTGGACAGATTGCTGCTTGTCTGACAGATAGCTTTTAAACCAGGCCATAGTGGAAGGGGCACAGGATAGGGAAGTTAGGGTGTCTAGTACTATGGAATGTGAGATCATGTCAAATGCCTTGGAGAGGTCTAAGAATTTAGCAGATACAAAGTGGTTGTTATTTCTGTGCTGGCTGACTAGATTAGTAAAGGAGTGCAGAGCATTGTTGTGCTATGGTGTTGCCGGAAGCCGTGTTGTGTGGGGGACAGGAGACGGTTTAAGTTTAGGAAATGCATAAGTTCAGACTGTATACATTTCGAGAGTAGTTTAGATAAAGCAGATAGAATGGCAATGGGGCGATAATTTGAATATTTGTAAGAATTTCCACCTTTATGAAGTGGAATAATGTATGACACTTTCCAAGGTTGTGGGATACATTCTTCCTGTATTGAGCGGTTGATGAGAATAGAAATAGGGTAACATAAGGACTCGGCAGCTATTTTTAGGAAGTTGGCTGGTAAAATGCCAGTGGCAAGGGTAGTAGGTTTCAGTTTTAGGAAGAGTTTTTTTTTTTAATTGCGGAGATAGGGACAGGTAAGAGAGTAAAGGAGGGGATGTTGTTGGGCATTTGGTTGGGTTATATGTAGGGTTATTTTTGGTTAGTTGAGAGGACAAAGTTAAGATAGATTCAGTGAAGTGTTGATTAAACTGGGAGGCTATGTCCTTAGTATTACTGGCAGAGTGGGCGCGGGAGTGATAGTTTTGCCTGGTTTAAGTAGAGAGTTAATAGAATGCCAAAACGTCTGGGGATCTTTTAAATGTTTGTTTTGGATACCAAGGAAATAATTCTGTTTATCAGATTTGGTTTGTCTCTTGGCCAGGTTTCCGAGGTGTTGGTAGTTTTGTTTGGCTAGACTAGTATTATCCCTCTTCCAGAGTTTAGCAAACCTCTAGTATCCCTACTTAGCCATGGTGCATAGTTTGCTTTGGTTCTGATTTTCCTGATGGGTGCAACTGTATTAAGGACATTGGTGAGAGTTCTGTTAAAGTAGTCAATGGCTTGGTTTAAGCCTAGGGTTAGTAATGGCTTCCAGTTACTATGTTTTAGAATATTGTTAAGTTCCTGTATATTTAGCTTGTGATCATCTCTTACTTGTCTAAAAATGATGGGCTTGGCTATGTTGTTACGTTTACGTAGAAGGAAAGTGGGGAGATGGTCGCTAAGACCATCTGGTAGGCAAACCTGTCTGGTAGTTTTGTTTGGGACAGTTGTCTACTGTCTAATTTAGAATAGATTGCTTATGGGTTCTTTTATTGACTCTAGTGGGTTCTTGAATAAGTTGGGAAAAAACAAAGAGATAACTATGGTTTGTGGGGTTGCTACTGTACTGTAAACTGTTCTGCATAACTAAGATCAAATCATTTTTGTACTTCTGACTCCTTTAACTTCTTATCAGTTCCAAGCTTCTGGCTGCCTCAAACGGTCTTCTACTCTTGGTTTTCCAAATCTGTGACGGTTCTATGCTTTTTGGTTAACTATATGCAACTCACCAGATAGTAGTGTATGCTTTAGGGGTGATTTGTGAGCTTTGGCCAGATAAGTGACTTGGAAAGTCAGATGGGATGTGGACAGGCATTGTAGGGGACTTGAGCTGAAGAAAACAGAATAATGACTGCAGTGCACTGCATTTACTCCATACAAAGTTATAGTATCAGGCTGGTTTTCAAAGGAAATAAGAAAAATACAAAGAATACTGTGTTCTATTGCTGAAAGGCTCACTTTCTTAAAAAATGCATGGATCTCACCATACCCAATAGAATCAAGATGCTCTCCTCCAAAAAAAGGAAGCCAATCTGGCGGCCCCCTCTACGACAGAAGGAGGAAACTGATGTGGAATAAGGTGAACTCCCAAGACTGGGAAAACTCCCTTATCAGCCTCAACAAAAAGCTGAGATCCCTCATCAAATCCTCTAAAGCTAGCTATGAAAACAGAATTGCAGCAGATAGTAAAGACAACCACAAGGCCTTCTATATTTATGTAAATAATCTCCACAGCAACACCCAGATTTGCTCTGAGCTACTGCACAATGGTACCCCTTATACCAAGTCAACAGATATTGCCAATATGCTGTTTGACAGATTCAGTGCTAACCTTACCCCTCACTCCCCTACCAAAGGACCAAACACAATACCAGTAGATTGCCAGGCATCCAGTATTACTGCTGCACAGGTTAAAATAGCACTGTCCAAGGCTAAGAATACAGCTTCTATGGGACCTGATAACATCCCTGACTGTGTTCTACATAAACTACAGAGTGAACTGGCACTACACCTGTGTGCCCTGTTCAATCACAGCCTCACCTCAGGCTTTGTCCCTACCGAATGGCGCACTGCTACAGTCATCCCTTTCCACAAAGGAGGAGTGACTACAGACCCTGGGAACTATCACCCCATTATCCTGATGAGTCTGATATGCAAAGCTATGGAACACATCATCATGGACCTAATAAACAAGGATAAAGGAAATCTCCAATCTCTGGATCCCACACAGTTTGGTTTTGTGAAGGGTAGATCATGCCTGCTCAACCTGGTCGACTTCTTTTAGTCAGTCAACAGAGCTGTGGATGAAGGCAAGGTGGTTCGTACAGCCTGCCTTGATGTGGTCAAGGCCTTTGATACCATTCCCCACTCAGGAATCTTAGAAAAAATTCACTAAGCTAGGCATCAACCCCTATATCACTAGGTAGGTTGCAAACTGACTCACAGATAGACTCCACAGTGTGAAAGTAGCTGACTCCAAGTCAGACTGTCAATCTGTCACAAGTGGAGTCCCACAGGGTTCGGTCCTGGGTTGTCTCCTGTTTGGTATCTACTTCTCTGAAGTCCAGGCCAACACGAAGGGACTCTGGCTGACAAAGTTCACAAACGATTGCAAGTTGGGTGCTATTATTAACTCCCCATGTGATGTTGACATCCAACAGAAAGGCCTCACTGACACCATCGACTGGTGTCAGAACCATGGCCTTAAGCTCAATGCCAAAAAATGTGCCGTCATCCCCTTTGGGAAAAACCTGGTTCCCAAGGATGGTAGTCCACTGAACACAGAAGGAGTTATAAGAGATCTGGGAACACTGGTTGACAGCAACCTCTCTTTTTACCACCACATTGCCACTGTGGTCAGAAAATCCTTCTATGTGGCACATCTCATTACTAAGGGTTTTGCATCCAGGAAGAAAGAGGTCATTGTCTCCCTCTACTCTTCCCTCTTTAGGCCAATCATCGAGTACAATGCCCCATTTGGGATGTACCTCACTAGACACCTGCAACAACTGGAGAGGCCACAAAAGTACCTCACAAAGAGGACCCTAGGCCTTAAATACTTGTCCTATATGGATAGACTCAAAAAACTCCCAACTATTCTGTCTCATATCACCTACTTAGAGGCCATCTCTGCTTGACTTACAAAGCCGTGTCTGACCCAGCTCTGTTAGAAATGCTGCATCTAAAGAAATCCGAATTCCTGTGCACCACATACTCCAGAGACCTCAACCTCATTACCACAATCAACAGAACATGCTGGAGGGACAGGTTCATAACCCAGAGACTGCCTATGCTATGGAAAAGACTTCCCATACATGTCAAACAGAGCACCTCACTGGCCCTCTTCAAGAGAAATCTTGATGAATGGATGGGAAATAGAAAATTCACCCTTGGGATCACTCCAGTGGCTCTACTCGACAGAGGCACTGGGAACACAGGTCAGGGGGCACGATGCCAGGGTAATCCTATGGGCTAAGCTTGTAAAGACTCCGGGGCCATTAGCCTACTACACACCCATGAATCTATGAACCTATGAACCTACACGAGTCCAGTCCACAAAGTAAAGTTCAAATCACTGAAACTAGTCTCAGGCAAATAAAATGTGAATGACCCTGAATGACTCTCATTTAAATTACAGTGTCTGGAAGCAGAGTTGCTATTGCATGGCAAGGACGATACAGAAAGACAGCTTAAGGTGTCAGACAATGAAGAACTTGCTGATCTAGCAAGACTCTGATCTACTCAGACGCCAGATTTAAATCTTTAGAAATGTCAGACTCTGTTCCACCTAAGTCTCATGGTTGAGTCATAGCAACGGACTCATCTACTGATGTGACCTACCTGTAATTAATTAACATAAATGTTAACAAAGTGAGCTGCCAACTATTAACCTGATCTCATACCTCATAACCTTCATCTGCATAGAGAACTGAAACAATTAGCACTTAAGAAGACCAGCAATCCAATGTCAGCCTCAAAAGGAGCCACTCGAGTCTTGTAAGTCTCGCCAACCAAGACATAAAATACAACCATTACTGCAGATGACCTATTAAAGTTTAGGGTATAAAGGAGGTGATAAAATGCCCTGTTGCTGGTTGGCAGTGGCCACCAGTGATAGTGTGAATCTACATCATGAGACACCTAAGAAGACATCTTTCCACTTGCCTTCTGTAAAGATGGAATCACAGTAATAGCAGTACATCATACTAAGCTTAGGTCTTAAAGAGAGCTGGTTTAGTGACCACCAGTGATGATAAGCTACTATTGCTTTTTGCTGTCCCATGATTTAGATGCACCTAAGGTAGATGCTCTCACCATGGATGTGTATGTGGTGACAAGAAGATATGTGAGGACAGTACCTTTCCCAGAGTAAAAATATTTTAAACTCTAGCGCAAACTTTCCTGCAAAGGTTAGAGATAGTGACACGTCATCTGTCTTAACAGAATAGTATACTTGTGAACTGTAAGAAGTTACTCCACTTCAAACCCTCCCCTATCCAGCTAGATTGCTATTATGAAGGCATGTAAAACACAGTTCCAGACAATCTACGGTCAAGTCTATGTTGATTTATTGAAATGCACAAGCACTGAAACACATGATCAATGCTGATATTTCCACAAAATCTGGAAAAAATACATGGATGCAAAAGGAAGCAGTTTTCTATTTGTGATCTTTTAACCAAATCTTTTCTACAAATTCAGACTGGTGGTAGTGTTACACATACAGTTTGGTATAGTGTTGAGGAGGTTAGGAGCACGGTTAGAGTCAACATGAATTAATACGGATGAGCAAGTTTAATGCATGATATAACCCTAACCACCTTAACTCTGCCACTGATCCTAACCCCAACCTTATACCTTACCTTACCTTAGAAAAGCCCTTTCCCTAACGCTACCATTACACAAGACACTGAAACACACACCATGTACAGCTGCAACAGCACACACTTACAACACTAAATCTATTCCTTGACCTAGCCTTTACTCCAGTCCTAAACTATACCTTTCAACCTCTTACAGCAAGAAATCTGAACAAAGCTATCAATATAAGTGGGACAAAGGTCCAAAACTGGGGACAATTTTTACATGTTGCTCTTACAAACTTAGAAAGTTGAAAGAATAACAGGTTTTGCATGATCATGAATTTTCTGAAGGGTATGAAGTCTGAAATTCAAATGTCTGTCATTATCTTCTAACTTGAGTCTTCAATGATTTGCCACTAATTTACCAGAAAACCACAATTTTATGAAAAAGACCAAACATGTGAGAGAAAAATCTGAACATTCTGCAAAAATCTGTACAGTTGAGAGGTATGCTAAACCACAAATACCATGCTGAAACTTTCAATATATTCAACGGTTTCTGCATTAAAACCCCAAGCTCACACTTGCCTTACCTACCTGCAGTTAATTTTCCTTCTTTTGACATCTGCAACACTCAATAATATAAACACTCAATGAAGTTCCCCAGCGATTTACTCTACTGAAAAAGTGCAAATTCAGTAGCATGAATGAACCCCTGTGGTCACACCTATAGAGTTCCTGACATCTTGTATACCAAATGGTGAAAGCACACTTTGGTGAGTTTGGGGAGAAGGCTGGCATAAGACACCAGAAACTAAGCTAGTTGTTGAAGTCAAACATTTTTGTTGCTATTGTAGTACCATTCTTGGTGAAGGTAGGATGCTGATTAGGGCTGGGGTCATACCTGCCTGGAGCACATACTCTACGAGCACAATCTCCTGTCTGTCTTCATGTAGTCCAGGGAGGTATGTCTCAAGTCATTCACACTAACATAGACAATGACAGAGTCATTCTTGTACCAGTTGTGGAGAGAATTAAGTGCATGTGTGGTGTGGCGGATTCTAGTGCCTGACAGCTGACTGTGACCTTCTCCTTGTTGAGCCTTGTGAGGGGGACATCAGTGTGTCTCACTACTGAGTCTCCAATGACTAGTATGTTTGCTTTACTGTTATGCCTTATGGGCTGTTTGCTTTACTGTTATGCCTTATGGGCTGCGTTACTTTACTGTTATGCCTTATGGGCTGCGTCACTTTACTGTTATGCCTTATGGGCTGCGTTGCTTTACTGTTATGCCTTATGGGCAGCGTTACTTTATTGTTATGCCTTATGGGCTGCGTTACTTTATTGTTATGCCTTATGGGCTGTGTTGCTTTAGTGTTATTCTTTATGGGCTGCGTTGCTTTATTGTTATGCCTTATGGGCTGCGTTGCTTTATTGTTACGCCTTATGGGCTACGTTTCTGAGACACTTGCATGTTGACTACTGTGTGTGATGTGATTGGTGGTCTGAGTGGAATGTTTGAGAGTGTGATTTAGTGGTCTCTGTTTAGAAAAGTTTTTGTTGAGGGCCCCTACATAGGTGGCTGTGTGGCTCTGTGATGTGGGTGGTGTGGTTCTTATACTAGCAATCTCCTCTTTGCCAGGAGTACTGACTGTGGCATGAGAGAGCATGGATTCCAGCTTACTGATGTAGATACATCTCTTGCAAGTAGAAGAATTATGTGCTAGGAAAAGGGGACTTTCCATGAACATGAGGCAATTGCTACACTGTCTCAGTATGCCCATGTCGACCAGGCTGGCAGGGGAAATTGATGGGAATTGTCCAGACATAGTGCTATGAATGCTTGGCGGACTTGTGAAGAACAGGGTTTGATAAGGATTTGTCTGCAAAAACCCTAAATGTAAAATAAACGGTCTGAAGCACAAATGCTGCAACCAAAACTAGGATGCTTAGAATAGCAGGTAAATTTAATCAAGCTAACAAGCAGTAATAAGTGCAGAATAAAAGCACTTGAACAGTTAGCAGCACACAGAACAGCAAACTAAGGTAATAAGGTAGAAGGCAGTTAAGTAAGAGCAGCTGAATAAAGTATAATTTTTTTTTTTTTTTTTTGTGGCGAAGGAGGGAACAGAGCAGATTGAGACTGTAGGGTTTGTCCTTCCCAAGTGCTCTCTCTACACAGTCGAAGAGATGGGACTTGTAGGGATGCTTACACTTATCAAGGATATCAGAAGTTGTCAGAGATTTGGGATGCATGGCTAGGCTTAAAATGTCTCTTGTGGCCGTTAGCCTAGTAAAAACTTATGAACCTATGAAGTAGGAAACTGGTACAAGCTGCAAGGCTTTACCCTGCAATATCTTCCAAAAAAACACAGTTGTAATAATGATATCAGTAAATTGCTGTCAAGGTGATTAAAACATAAAGGAAGGCATGGTGGTACTTTTGACTGACACTACACTGATGAACTCTAAAGAGTCCTGCTACTGATGGTGTCTATTTATTTATTTACTTCTCTAATTGCATTATAAAGACCATGGACATCCACAGCATGATTCCTATCTAGTGACACTGTAACACCAAGCTTAAGAAAGTAATCTTAGCTGAAGTCAGATTTATTTCAGAAATGGCACATATCTACATGGCACATTTATCACAAATGAGTAACATGGACCACAAGCAGACGTTGGGGGCTGTTTACCAATACCAGGCCACTAAAATGTAGCTGCAACAGAACTGGCAAAAGAAGGTGCCATCAACAACCCAGGCACTGACTACAGCAGCAGTAGCGTAGCTAGGGCAGGGTGAAGGGAGCAGCTGCACTGGGTGCAAGGTTTTTTGGGGGGGGCACGATAAGCCAATCCCAATTACACTTTAATGCATACTGGCTTTTAAAAGACAGTATGGCATCTGCGGTCAAACCCCAGTGCTGTAGTGCTCTGTGTGTGGTCTAAATTGTAGCAAGTAATTTGCTACAGTTTATATAACATGTCTTTTTTTGTTAAAGTAAATCCTGAGTGCTGTAGCGCTCCATGCAGAGTATAAACTGCACCAACTGTTTGCTACATTTGTAGCAAACAGTCTGGTACAGTTTAAAAGTTTAAAAGAGAGATAATGTTTCTTTTTTGAACTAAAACTTGAGCTCTGTAGTGTTTGATGCAGGATATGAACTGTAGCAACTGCTACATTTGTATCATGCAGTTTGCTACAGTTTAAAAGAGAGAAGATGTGTATTGTCTTTTTTTTTAACTTAAACCTAAACACTGTAAGCACTCCATGCAGGGAATAAAGTTTTTTTTTTTTGTAACTAAAATAATATAAGAAAGGAGGGTTGGGCAGAGCACAAAAAGGAAACCTGACTTGCTGAGGCAGGAAGGAGTTGAATGTGTTGTGTTCTGGCCACCTGGTACGTGTGGCCAGTAAAAAGAGCGGCCTGTTTATTTTGTTCATCTCTTGAAGAGCTAGAGAGCTGGGGATAATGGGCACAAATGGGGGACTGGATACTGTCTGCAGGAAGCCAGTCATGCTGCAGAAGTTCGTGCTAGTTCACTGTACTGGCACAGAGTGCTGCTTGGGCCAGCTATGCTTTTGTACTGCAGCATGGCATTAAGCTAAGATCTGTATCAGAGGATCCTTAGTCTTATGTACAGACCACATGAGTCTTGGAATATCACAAAGAAGATAGCTTTGCCGTGAAGAATCATTGGACTTGAAAGACTTGCCTACTGACCTGACCAAATATCACTTCATGGACTGGGAATATTTTACGGGTCTATATTACAACGTCGAACTAAAACAAGTTCGAACATTATAATACCGAACCCTAAAGTCTAAAAGTTGAAAATAGCGAAGCCATAGCACATCGACTTTTTTTCCAGGGGAAAAAAATCGGTGGTCCGTTTTCGGGTCTTTATTAATTCCTCCACTGTGGTGTGGATCTTGGAGTTGGTATAGTTAAGTAGGAGGGTGGGGGGCACAGCCCCTGACATTGGGGGGTGTGGGGGCGAAGACCTCCATCTTTAGTTTAAGTTTAGGGTTAATTTATTTTTGTCATGGAACAGCGATTTTTTTCCCTGGTAAAAAAAAATCGCTGTTCTGCGTTTTCGGTTTTGTTGGGTTTCAGACTTTAGGGTTCGATATTACAACGATCTAACTTTTGTTAGTTCGACATTGTGACATAGACCCATATTTTACAGAGAAGTGGTTTCTCTACTTAAAGAATGAGTCGGTGGTTGTACAACTTTTCTGAAATAAAGCACAAACTGTTGAAAAAACGAGGAAAACACAAACTGGTTGAAAAACAAAGAACCTCAACAAACGGATGGAACCAGCCACACGTATCTTAACGCTTGACTTTATTGCACACAAAATACAGCGTTTTCGCGACCCTTATCAGGAAGCTTCTTCAGAGATAAATAAAAAAGCGCGAGACAGCGCTTTTAAATAGCAAAACAGATGCACGTGAAACGTGCTACATTAATTAATCCAATATGTGAATAAGAAATGGATCATGATAAAATAAATCATGATAAAATAATATAATAAAATAATATAATGCTTCCAATAAGACTTTTTAAAACACAGGAATAAGAGATTTTTTAAAAAACCTTAGGTTTAAATAAACCATGAGTGTATTTAACTAAACAACACTATTATCAAGACAACTGCGAGCTGCTAACCATAAATAACACGAAAGGCACTAAATAGTACACATAACAAGACAGTTATATACTTTCAATTAAAATAATAACAACAACTGTGAATACATCACCTAAGATGGTAAACAGGACACTATTCACTATCAAGTAATTAAAGCAAGAACTTTGTTGTGTATACTTGTGTATGTGAATGTGTATATATATATATACCCCTGTAAATATTGAACTTTTAGGGCACAATCCCTTCATACAAAGAAAAGTTGCTTGGATTATAAAAATTTAAAAGTAAAACAGGTAAACAATACAGTTTGACTAAGCTCTAATATATCATCTCAAGTGTGATTTTAATTTCAAAAAGGGTGTGATGTTGCAACTTTCATTTAAACCAGGGGTACTAAAGGCATTCAATTTAAGCTGCCATAATAATTCACGTACCTCCAGGTTCAAAGAAAGTGGTCCCCCTCTAAGAGATTCAAATAGATGATCAACACCCATAAATGAAAACGAGTGGCCAGGGCAAAGACTAACATGTTTCGCCAGAGCATTCTCAGTAAATTGAATGCCTTTAGTACCCCTGGTTTAAATGAAAGTTGCAACATCACACCCTTTTTGAAATTAAAATCACACTTGAGATGATATATTAGAGCTTAGTCAAACTGTATTGTTTACCTGTTTTACTTTTAAATTTTTATAATCCAAGCAACTTTTCTTTGTATGAAGGGATTGTGCCCTAAAAGTTCAATATTTACAGGGGTATATATATATATATACACATTCACATACACAAGTATATATAACAAAGTCCTTGCTTTAATTACTTGACAGTGAATAGTGTTCTGTTTACCATCTTAGGTGATGTATTCACAGTTGTTGTTATTATTTTAATTGAAAGTATATAACTGTCTTGTTATGTGTACTATTTAGTGCCTTTCGTGTTATTTATGGTTAGCAGCTCGCAGTTGTCTTGATAATAGTGTTGTTTAGTTAAATACACTCATGGTTTATTTAAACCTAAGGTTTTTTAAAAAATCTCTTATTCCTGTGTTTTAAAAAGTCTTATTGGAAGCATTATATTATTTTATTATATTATTTTATCATGATTTATTTTATCATGATCCATTTCTTATTCACATATTGGATTAATTAATGTAGCACGTTTCACGTGCATCTGTTTTGCTATTTAAAAGCGCTGTCTCGCGCTTTTTTATTTATCTCTGAAGAAGCTTCCTGATAAGGGTCGCGAAAACGCTGTATTTTGTGTGCAATAAAGTCAAGCGTTAAGATACGTGTGGCTGGTTCCATCCGTTTGTTGAGGTTCTTTGTTTTTCAACTTTTCTGAAATGGTAGAAACTGACCTAAGCTTAGGAAGAGCTTTAGCAAGGAATTAAGTTCAATTTAGTCTGGTAAGAGTAATGATAAAAAGGCCTTCCTTATTCCCTGTTTAGCAAGCAAATTAACAGCAAACATACAGAATGTCTCTATTCCAACTGAAAGCAACAGACAACAGTTAATGTTCAGTATAAACTTATAAGAACATAAATCAGTGTCAAGAAAATAAGAAAATATGTCAGAAAGGACAACAACTCCAATATCCAAGAAAAACAGAATAAACTGCAGCTGTATTAATTGGGAGCTACTGCAACTTTTCAATATTGAAAAAGTGTGAAATACATTGAGACACCCCCCTCTTCCAACAATACCATATTCCTCTTTAATCAGAATGCTGAATTCCTGGTGCTTGAAAAACAGTACATCAGATGACAAGATGGAACACATGTAGCAACTTGAGAGACCTCAGAGATTTCAAACCAAGAAAATTCAGGGTCTCCAGCACGTCATACATTGAGAGACTGAGGACACTGTCACTGTACTCAGTAGTGTACAGACTACTTAGATGAGACTTGTGTCTGGCCTCTAGAGCAATCTCGGACCCAAACTAAATGGAAATGCGGCACATCCACAAGTCAGATGGGATAAAGGTCACTCACTCCAAGGACCTTAACCTGGCCTGCGACATATGCAGGATCTACTGGAGAGACAGACATGTCTCTCAGAGGTTGCCATGCCTTTGGAATAGGCTACCAATTCACATCAAACAGAGACCCTCTATGACCCTGTTTAAGTGTAGCCTGGATGGGAAACTGTAAATTATTTCGGGGATTTCACCCATGACCCTCCAAGATATGGGCAGTCATTGCTAACTAAGATCTCGAGTTTAGGCATGATCCTTATATTGGGTTTCTCTAGCATTATACTGGGTACAGATCGCTAGCCTTATAAAGACCTTCGGGTCAATATTCTAGTAACCACCTATGAACCTATATAATATATGTTGAATGAGTCTACTGCTATGAAAACCAGTTGGTCTCAGAAACAGAAAGTCGAAAACACCACATATAATAGTAAAAGGCTAAGACTATGTAAAGGATGTAACTGGGAAGACAAAAGCACTTTGTGCAGAACTGTCAATGAAAGCAGTTCATGGCACTGTTGGAAGAGCTGAACAGTTTAATGGAGGTCTCTCTCTCGCTCTCTCTTTCTCTAAGATGTACTGTTAAAGCTCCTTCAAAATAACAGCATATGTTCATTTGTGGATTACCTCTAGAATTATTACTATACAACAGAAAAGAAAATACAAGGAGTGTGCAACAGATATGCAACTTAGTACAGCCAGACAGCAGGTCTACTGATACAAATCCTAAAAATCAATATATATATTTAAGATGCACTGTTCGACCAGATAATGTTGCTCAGATGTGAACATTACCTTATGTGACTGCAGGACTAGATAAGAAAGCACATATATTCTTGAAGCAGACACCTAAAGTAGCAATATCCTTGCAGGGTGACCACAGCTGTCCTCACAAGATCTTTAATGTAATTACTGAAACACAGTTAATACATGATGTAAGCTGCTTCCACCAGTACTGCTTAAACATACAAATCCTCTATTTTCCAAGGACAACTGAACGAATCAATAGAAAGAGAGGAGAGAAGGGAAAGTATCTTCTACAGGCCTTTGCACAAGTTAATGCAGTACTGACAAATACCATGCACACACAGAGGGGGCATCTGACAGTACTTCAACCATCTGGCCTGCACAAGACAATACTTGCAAAATGTTACTACTATTCAAGAAAATGTAAACTACTTCACAAATGAAGATACACAGATAGACAGAAAGACAGAGAGACAGAAAGATGCACGTGTGTATAGGTAGCAGAAAAGTACTCATAGTATAGGACTGTGACAGGTTACTTATTGTAGAGTACATGCACGGGGAGAAGTGGGCTGCAGTTGTCCAAGATCAATGTGTGGGAGTAATGAAAGCTGACCCTAACAGCTTAATCAAAAATAACCAGAAACAACCAGTGGTAAGGTGTGAAAAGGAGGTCAAGCCACTAGAGAAAGGAACAGTGGAAACGAAAAATAGTGGTGATGAAAATGAACAAAAGCTGAAGCCCTCATAAAAGAGAAGGAAGACAGCAGAAGCTATATATACCAAAGTTACTGAGCACAGGCTTCAGTAGAACACAGTGAGGCAATGAACTGGTAAAATGTAAGCCATAAATGGATAGTGCTACGACAGAAGGGATCAAATTATGAGAAAAGAAATCCATGCACGTGTCACTAGGGGAAGGGTTATTTATTATATGTAACATGGCACAGACGGGAACTAGAGAGATGAGAGGCAGACAAGTTATAATTTAGATGTGAGATCACACTGACAGCTACAGCACTGGAGGCAACAAAGGCAGGCAAAGCAAATGAGCATGAAGCAGCATTGGAAGACAAGAATGTGAGCAGCCATTAGTCCGAGAAAGGTGAGGGCAGTGCAGTCTTTAAATAAAGAGTTCTGCAGTTCATTCTACAGGTTGAGTCTGCAAGCTTTAAGGTAGCTATAGATTACCTGCAAATACTATGAACCAAGGTAGTAACAGAAAAATAAAGAATATTAGAATGCAGCATTCTGCTTTTTTTAGTGTGTGTGTGTGTGTGTGTGTGTATATATATATATATATATATATATATATGCATTTGCTTGCTGTTAATATCTGGAAAATGTACAGCTGTGTAGGTAAATACAGTTTACAATGATTATACATGCTTAGGTACATTCACTGTTGCAGTCTTCACCAGTGGGACATCATGCCTAAAGGTAGCACATTGACTAGTCCAACTTTCAGCTCCTTTCCATTTGGTTGTGAAGACATTGTTGATATAAGATGGGTGCCAGCTGATGTCACCTTTGGATCCTTCTTGCCTGCCCAAGCACCAGAGCATGCATGTGCCAAAAGAAAGGGGTAATATCTAGCAAGATGGTCCACCCATGAGCCTTCAATTACTTTTTTGAGGTTTATGCAAGGTCACAGAAGAAGGAGGCCTGCTAAGGAGATGAGCAGGAAGGTGGGGGACACGGCAGTATAATGTAGACATGCTAATCCCAGGAGGTCCAAAAGGGATGGAAGAAGGGATGACGGGTGGGAACATAGTCTGTATGTACATTGTACTAGTCAAGGCTGCAGTCCTTATCAATGGGATAACTCCCAAAGAGTTGGCCACTGAATGGCTGGGCTCAAACTAAACTCTCAAGGAAAGCAGAACTTGACAGTTAAGGTGTCATGGTGAGTAATGTCCTTTCTGTACAGCCCAAGATGCAACGCTTCTTTAAGAAATTGTTTCACTGGTAGCTGAGAAAACAAGAGAGGATCCAAACATCACCAGGCTGAAATAGTAGAAACATGAACATTTAAGGATGCAAAAGATTTGCATGTTTTGTAAAGGTCAAATAATTCAGGACCAGTGACACTTGGGCTAAAGAGGGACCAAAGAGAGAGAGAGCCTTTTCCATTTTCTTAAGTATGACTTCTTTGTGTCTGTTTTCCTAGCCTCCCTTATAATATTTAGCATGTCATCTGAAAGCATGAAGGGATGAATGCTAGGTCATTGAAGCTGTCAGTCTTAAGGTAGTCAGACTGGGGTGCATTAGGGACTTTTTTCCTGGACTAAGAGGCCGACATGCTGAAAACAAAGGCAATAGTTGTAAATTATGTACCCACATGCAAATTGATTCAACAATATCCATATTTATGGGGACATGATAAAATGAAGTAGTTAGGATTATAGATTAAAAGGGATTCTGGTGTGGAAGCTAAGACCATGTGGTAAGAGACTAAAAAGATAAAAAATTGAGAAATCTGAAGCTCTGTTATATCGATATAGATAGCAAGATAAAATCAATTAAAATGTTTTTAGTCCCTTTAGTTTTATACACAGGTCAGGCATATTTTTATCAACTAGAGGAGAAGTTGTGGCTAGCAATTAGTAAAAAGCTGAACAATTTTATCTGGGAGGATTAAATGGCAAGAGTTGAGTGGGATAAGCTGATTCTTCCATTTGAACAAGGCAGTTGGGATTACCTGATTTGAAGGGGGTATTTCAGAGCTACACAGTTCATGGGTTCATAGGTAGGTACTAGGCTATCTGCCCGAGGGCATTTATAAGCCTAGCCAGAGTGTGTCAGCTTTCGCCACCCTACTGATTAATTAACTGAGCCTCTGTCAAGAAGAGCCAATGAAGTGATCCTGGGGGTGTATTTTCTGTTACCCATTCACTCGTCAAGGTTTCTCTTGAAGAGTGTTAGTGAGGGGCTCTGCCTAATGTAGTTAGGAATTTTGTTCCAAAGCATGGGGATACTCTGTGACAGGAATCTATCCCTCCAGCATGTTCTACTTATTGTTGTGGCGAAGTTTAGCTCACTAGAGCGAGTGGCTTGTAGTGACTTGGATTTATTTAGGTGGAGCATGTCCATCAGTTCTGAGTTGGACATGGCTTTGTAAGTCAAACAGAGATCACCTCTGAGTAAGCGATATGCCACTGAGTACAGCTGGAGTTTTTCCAGTCGGGGTGCATAGGACATTTGTTTGAGGCCAGTAATCCTCTTGGTGAGGTACTTTTGCGGTCTTTCCAGCTGTTGGAAGTGTCTTGTGAGGTACATCCCAAATGGGGCATTGTACTCTATGATGGGTCTAAGGAGTGACGAGTAGAGGGGCACTATAACCTCTTTATTTCTAGATGCAAACCCTTTAGTAATTAGATGGGCTACATAGAAGGATTTCCTAACTACTTTGGCAATATGATTGTCAAAGGAGAGATTACTATCTACCTGGGTCCCCAGATCTCTTATTACCTCTTCTGTATTAAGGGGGTTGCCACCTATGTGATAATTCATAGGTGTTTTCTTTTTCCCAAATGGGATGACTATGCATTTTTTGGCATTTAGCTTGAGACCATAACTTTGACACCAGGTGTCCATCTCAGTAAGGCCCTTTTGGAGAATGTCCGTGTCAGCCGGAGAGTCAATTATGGCTCCCAGTTTGCAGTCATCGGTGAACTTGCTTAGGCATAGTCCTCCTGTGTTTGCCTGTACTTCTGAGAAGTATATGCCGAACAGTAGGGGTCCCAGGTCCGAGCCTTGAGGGACACCACTTGTGACTGGTTTAGAGTCAGACCTGGAGCCCACTATTCTTACCGTGTGAGTTCTGTCTGTAAGCCAGTTGGCAACCCATCTCGTGACATAGGGGTTTATGTTCAGGCTGGTGAGTATTTCTATAATTCCCGAGTGGGGAATGGTGTCAAAAGCCTTGGCGAGGTCAAGGTAGGCTGTGTGAACTACCTTCCCCTCATCTATGGCCTTGGTGACTGTCTTGAAGAAGTCAACCAGGTTTAGTTGGCATGATCTGCCCTTAACAAAGCTGAACTGGGTCGGGTCAAGTATTTGGAAGTTCCCAATGTCTTTGTTAATGAGTTCCATGATGTTGCACTCCATAGCCTTGCAAACCAGGCTAGTCAGGCTTATGGAGTGATAGTTACCAGGGTCAGTTGTGGCCCCTCCTTTGTGGAGCGGAATAACCATTGCTGTGTGCCATTCTATGGGCACGTAGCCTGTGGTGAGGCTGAGGTTGAACAGTGTGTTTAGGTGGGGAGTTTTGTTCGTTCTGTAGTTCGTGCAAGATGCAGCCTGGGACACCATCTGGCCTCATAAACGCTGTGCTTTTAGCTTTTGAAAGGGCTGTTTTCACCTGTACGTCAGTTAAGGCTCTTCTACATAGCACAAGCAGAAATCTATAATTCAGAATGGAAAGGGATGATGATGAAATGGGGGGAAACTCAAGAAACAAATAGAGACTGAGATTTTGGCTGCAGATCCTTAAAGAAAATAATAACAATGCAGAATATCATATTCATAAAGTAGCAGAAAGTATTCTAAGCCAACACTAGAATGGAAAAAGGAGATTCTGCCGATAGGAATGACTGCAAGTAGGGATACAGTCAATAGGCAAGATGGGCTGGAATTTATCAGAGAAATCTGGTAAAAAAAAAAAGTACTGGTAGCAATTAATTAGAGAGGGAAGGATAACAGAATGAGAAGAGACCAAGAATTTATATGGACTGCAGGATAGAGATTGCCTTCCCTTTATATTAGAGTATAGGCAAAGGGAAAGAAATAGGAGGACAAGTGAAAGACCAGCACTGGTAGAGTTTTTAGTAGAATCTAGAACAGAAGTTGTTGTTAAAATAATTAGTACAGCATATTATTGCATGGCAGCTATAAGAATCAATCAGAGGAGGATACAAAGGATTGGAAAGAGAAATTGGATAAACAATTCAAAAAAGAAACAATGGGGGGGGGGTTATATGTATGTTTCACAAATATGCAACAAAGTCTAGAAGATTTAGGATCTTTTTTTGCAAGTATTTACATAGGTATTTTTATACTCCAAGTATATGAACCTATGAACCTATTTTATACCCCATGTAGACTCCAAAGAATTTTTCCTCAGGTAGGCAGCAAATGTTGGAGGTGTGATGGATAAGAATGAGGTAACTTTGAACATACTTTCTGGGAGTGTTACGAGTTAGCAGACTTTAAAGATTCCCCACAGACTGCTCAGTTAGAGATACTGGGTGAGCAAACTGGTGTAACTACGGAAATTATTTTTTGAGCTATGACAATGAATCGGAATTGCATAGACATATTAAGGCCTTGTTGAGTCTAATTATGGTGGTTGCCAATAAAGCAATTACTAGAAAATAGAAACTGAAGTTTAAACCAACTTTACTAGAAGTAGTGAATATAATAACAGAGATAAAACAACTAGATTTGGGCTCTTTAGAAAAGGGTGGGAGCAAATTACATAGGAAAAATGGAAATTGTGGGAACAATACATGCAGAAGAGGAACAATCTTTAAAAGAAGGCGGAATTTGAATGAGCTATGTAATGACTGACTGCCAATGACTGGGTAGATTATAACTGGTGTATAATGTCTGCAACTACAATTATGTCAACATGGTTTGTGATGTATAATGTTTACAACTAAAATTATGTCAATATGGTTTGTTTTCATTTATATAAATGCAGGATTGCCTATGTCATACATGATAATTTAATAAAGATGTTTCTTGTTTTAAAAAAAAGTGGTCCACACACTGAGCCTATCACTGGTATAGAAGGGAAATGTAAAGAAACAGACGTCCAATTTATGTAAGAGGTATCCATTCAAGATGGCAGTGGTAGTTGGTTCTTTTATGTCCTGGCACCGAGTACTAAGGTATACATAGAATAACAGAACTGACTGTAATGGTGAGATGGGTCCCCAGGAAGGCAGGGCAATCAGAAAATGTCCAAGCTGGGTCTCCTAGTACTAGGATGACCAAAGGAAGGAGGCCATCTGGTCAGAGCAGGTGAAATGGGAGGTGGGGAAAAGAGTAGAGCAGGTATTCACCACAACCCATTCATGACACAAGAAAGGAATGAGACAGAGAGAGAGAGAAAGAGAGAGAGAGACAGAGAGGAAAGGGTGTGTTTGAAATGGGACTGTAACAGTGAACATACTTTAACAGCAACATTTATGGTTATGTTTCTGCACAACTGTACTGTGTTTCTCTGTATGATTCATTGTTGCAGTAATAACTGTAGGGAATATTCTCAAGCCTTATGGACTAGTTGGTGGTTGGCCTTTAGAATGTGTAGGATGCAGAAAACTGTGCTGAATGGCCATAGCCATAGCAAACCTGGCTCTGTCCCCAGAGGCAATATCGAGATTGAGGGGTTTGGAAAATAATGTGGACAGACGATCAGATAGTTGCTTCTTGCATGGATTGCATGTTAACTCCTCCAAGGAAAGCATTTGTGGTGGCTATGGCTCTTGTGAATCATACTCAGATATGACATGGTACAGCTTTTCCTTGGACAGAGTATCAGAAGCATGTACAAACCATTCTGTATAGCAAGCATGCAAATAGACTTCCCCTCCTTGCACTTTCAAAGGAGATGAGTAACGGTTCATGTCTTTCTTATCTCCTCTGTCCTTCCCCCTATGCTAAGAAGGATGGAAAAACACAGGGGTGAGGATCTTTTTATTCAGTAATACATGTGTTAATACCTTGGGCATTAATGAGGGACTAGTGTGGAATCTGATCCTGTCCTTATATAAATTTTTAGGGGTTCCTTGCACATTACGGCCAAGTTCTGAAATCCACTTGCTGAAGTCACTGCCAGTAAAAGGAAGATTTGCCAGGTCACTGTATTTGAGAATGGTGGAAGCAGCTGTTTCCACGATTGGGGGACAGGTTGAGTTTCTCCAAGACATAGTTGAGATTCCATGGTGGAGAAATCACTTTTTTTTAAGTTAGTTTCAAATGCAGAACCCCTTTATGAAACTGTTTTACACGCAACACAGCACAGAGATGGTGAGGTCCAATGCAAAAGGCTGAGATAAAAGAAATATGTACCTTCACTGAAGCACAAGATAAGCCTGAATTTAAACGGTTTGATAGGTATTTAAAGATAATGGAAACCAAAGCCTCTGCTGGGTCCTGACCTCTCCTTTCACACCACATAGATAACATTTTCCATTTAGTTCAGTGTGATACATAGACTACTCAAGTCCTACATTTCCCTGAAATATCGCTCCTCCTGAACGTTACTCAGTATGTATTGTTCCCACAGATTCTATTTATTTCTACGTACCTTATTCCTTTCCGTTTCTGAAGATCCTACTCCCAGTTCTTTTATCTCTTTTACAGTATTTAACAATTCTGTTACAGACGGTTTTACTTTTGATTTCCATTTCCTATTAATTACTTTTCTGGCAGCCAACAGCATTAAACTTAGTGTGTCTAGTCAATTCAGATTCTACAGCCCAGCTCAAAAGAATCATTTCATTAGTTAAAATAATTTGCTACTCCAATACTTCTGACAAAGTAGCATTTAAAGAGGAGTAATAATACTGATTGTTACAGGGGTTTCAACTTCCAACAGTGACAGGAGAAGAAAAAATGCAGTAATAGTAGGTTTGTAGTAATAAGGGGCTATTGGCAAGGAAGGAGGATTATGCTGGCATGTATTTATATTCCACTATAAACTGCTATTATGGAGCTTAAGAAATGTTTGGGAGAAATAATCAGCTTTCAGCAGTGAATATTAGTTATAGGTAGGGACTAGAACTTGATTTGCAACAGTGAGGCTGTATCAGGTATTTATAAGGGAAAACATAACAAAACGGTACATCTTTGAAGAAATTTATGAAAATATTTGGCATGGAAGGCATGAATTCAGCAGTAGGAACTAGGCAGGATTTGCATATTATTCCTCAAGGTACAATAACTGGGCAAGACTAGACAGAAATTACATTTTACATGAGTATGTGCATTTAATTGAATGCTCTGATACACATCCAATAACTTCTTTGTATCAAGCACCAATAAACACTAAGATAAAAATGTAGGTTAATGAAGTAAAAGTGAGAACATGGTGCTTTCCTACCTACCTGTAAAGAGAGAGGCATTTAAGGAAAAGGAAGTAGAAATTAAGAATTATTAGGGAAGACGATCATTTCTTTAGAAGGGGTAGCTAGTGAGTGGTATAAAATGAAAATGGGAATTTAAAAACAGGAAAAAATAAAAGAGAAAGAGATACGGTTAAGAAATGATGCAAATTATTTACAGGGGCTAACAATTATATAACAATAAGGGCAGCCTGCCAGAATGAAAACAGGAGCGACTTCAGAGTGCTAAAGAGAAAATAAGAGGGTATTTGGATAATATGTATGAGTTTAGAAACACTGCTGTTAAGCAACTGTTTTTTGATAACGACTCCAGTGCACAAAAACTTTTAGCACAATAACTTAGGCAACTGAATGAAGAAAGGGTTGCCTCCAAACGTAGGGTGTGTATGACAAGAAAAACAACTGGATACCATAGAAGTATTAAGAAATATTTCAGAAATTTTATGAAATTTCTATAAAGTAAAGGAATGTGAAAATGAAGAAAGAGCACAAATAGAAATATTTGTGGAAGACTAATTATCCCACGGTTAGATGCGGATGAGGCTCAACAGCTAATAGTTAAGATAGAAGGAGATGAGATAAAAACAGTGATATATAATCAATTTGCAGGGAAGTTTCCAGAAACAGATGGTATTCCTGTGAAAGTTTGCAAGTTAGGTGGGAAGAAAGTGCTAAAGATCTTGTAGATTTTGCTTAACAGTATTTTAAAAGGACGGGAAGCACCAGCATCTTTGAAGAAAGCTCTGGTGGCTGTATTACCCAAAGAGGGGAAAGACCAGTCAGACCCAGCTTCAAATAGACCTATTTCAATTTTAAAACATGATTATAAAGTGTTTATGTCAACACGAGCTAAACAAAATGACAAAGGTGTTGGCGATGTTGACAAATATGGGTGAATGGTGTTTCATGAAGAGTAGGCAAACATCTGATAACATTTACAGAACAATAACAATCCAGAGGGAAGCAGAATATACAAAATGCTGCTGCTGTTTGTAGGTTTTGATGCAGAAAAAGTATTTGACAGAATAAGTTGGGATTTTATGAGTAGGGCAATGGAAGCATTTGTATTCCCTAATAAAATTATAGGGTAAATGAGGAGGATATATGAAGGATTGCAGGCAAAAGTTACAGTGGGAGGGCTCCTTTTTGATAAGTTGTGTTTGAAAAGAGGAACAGGCAGAGGTGCCCTCTTTCCCCTTTATTATTTGCTTTATATTTTATAACCACTGACAAAATAGGGGACTCAG
Source organism: Protopterus annectens (assembly GCF_019279795.1). Taxonomy (NCBI): domain Eukaryota; kingdom Metazoa; phylum Chordata; order Ceratodontiformes; family Protopteridae; genus Protopterus; species Protopterus annectens. The sequence continues at coordinate 722,562,426 of NC_056748.1, forward strand.
AAATGCAAGGCTATAATTGGTATGGCATACCTCTCAACTGTCCCTGATTTTCTGGGAAGTCCCTGATTTTGACTCAAATTTTAGCTCAATCTCTCTTAATCTCTCCTAAAATTGGTGACTTTGGAGAAAAGGTGCTGAACTACCCTTAATAAATAATGACAATAATTAGACTTATAGACATCTTTAACTTCAGAAAATATATATTATTTCACACTCTTTTATTCTGTTAGTAACTCTAGTTAATAGTATTAATATTTTAAAAGTGTCCCTGACAGTCCTTGATTATTTCTGGATTTGTTCCTGATTCTGCAGAGATTTGTCCCTGACTGGTTGAGAACTACGTGGTATGGTAATTAAGAAAAGTTGTCCTTATTTGCAGCTGATACTACCTTGTACTTAATAAGTTCAAAAATCTAAGAAATTCTCTGGCATTTTTGGGACCGGGGATGGTGTCTAGTTGCGAAGGGGTGGTTCTAATTTCCATGGTAGCTTCTTTTTGTTTTCCTGGTGGTGCGCCTCATTCTATTTTTTTGGTAGCGTTCTTATTCATAGAGGAACCTCAATCCCAGCTGAAAATTACAGAAGTTCTTAAACCTAACCAATTGAAACTGAAGAAATCACAGGAGCCATTTGTGTTTTCAAGCACGTTTTACTGATTGGCGAGACAGATGAGCACTGCACCCAATGTAATGGCTAGCTAAGGATCTTTTGTGAGCTTATATGACTTAGAAATGAAGATGTTCCCTAGGCTCTTCCCTCGCTGCGCATTGCGTCCTCTGGGAGAGCAGGTGGAGATGAAACTCTGTCAAAGTGTTAGCCATGGGAGGTGCTCCCCTTACAAAGCTTAACCCTATTGTGACTACTAAACTTTCAGTTTAGACATCTAATACATTTTAGCGCAAAGCAGTTAATTACCATCAGTATTAAAACCATATATTTAACAAAGATAAAAGGCCACGGTGGTGCAGCGGTTAGCGTTGTCACCTCACAGCAAGAGGTTCTCCCGTTTGATTATCGGCTGGAGCGCCTTCTGTGTGGAGTCTGCATGTCCTCCCCATGGTCGAGTGACATTTAAAGACATGCAGGTAGGTGCGTGTGTGAATGGGTGTGTCTTCTGTGAATGTTGGGCATTAGGCTGGCAACTCGGCACCGTAAAAATCTACTGCCAGTCATTAGCAGACCAAAGTTCTGCTGTGGCGACCCCTAACTGGGAAAAGCCAAAAGACATTACTATTTAACAAAAATAAATCTTGGTGTAGGTTTTTTGCTTTTTTGTAGTACTATGATCAGTACCTTAAACAGTCTCTAGATTTATAGAGGTGGCACCTAGTAATGAAAAGCCTGCAGTGGGCCTCATTGAGCATTAAACAATGCTCTGGAAAGTGCATTATCACATATAGGTTCATAGGTTGGTACTAGGCTATCAGCCCTAGGGCCTATACAAGCCTAGCCATAACAATTCCCTGGCTATTTCTTCCCACATTATTTACTTTCCTGGACCCCTGTCTAGCAGGGCGACTGACGTGATCCCTGGGGTGAATTTCCTTTCTCCCATCCAATCGTCAAGGTTCCTCTTGAAGAGGTCCAAAGAGGCACTCTGCTTGACATGTATGGGCAATCTATTCCAGAGTCTGGGGAGTCTCTGGGTCAGGAACCTATCCCTCCAGCATGTTTTGTTTATTGTGATGACAAAGTTTAGATCCCTGGAGCGTGTAGCTCTGAGGGATTGGGATTTCTTTAAGTGTAGCATGTCCAACAGCTCTGGGTTTGACATGGCCTTGTATGTTAAGCAGAGATCACCTCTGAGTAGACGATATGCGACAGAGTATAGCTGGAGTTTTTTAAGGCGGTCAGCGTAGGGCATCTGCTTTAGGCCTGTGATTCTTTTAGTGAGGTATTTCTGAGGCCTTTCCAGTTGTTGCAGATGTCTTGAGAGGTACATACCAAATGGGGCGTTGTATTCTATAATGGGTCTAATGAGGGATGAGTACAGTGGGACAATGACCTCCTTTTTTCTGGATGAAAAGCCCTTCGTGATGAGGTGTGCCACATAGAAGGATTTCCTTATGGATAGAATGGGTAAAGTAAGGAAAGAGGAAGTGGGATGTTGACCAAAGCCTCAGAGTCTGTCCACAAGATGGCATCTCAGTCATTGTGAGCTGTGAGTTGTGAGTTGCCCTCAAAACTGTCATCAGCCGATGAAAATGAAGTATGAGAGGTAAATACCTGCCAGCTATATGAAGAAAGATTCCACTAGACATCACTGAGCACATGCAATTCCAACTTCTAGTTTGCTCTAACTGGAAACATGTGGTGTTTGGTCTCAAAAGAGTCTCCTTAACATTAGCCAATAGCTTTTCTTAACTCGGGATAAGGTAGGGGAGTTGACCAAAAAGAAGTCACTCATCAGTAGCCAGCTGGCTTTTCTTAACTCAAGAAAAGATCAGAGAATTACACTACTTGATCATGAATTTGACTGCCAAGCCATTGTTGGAGACTGAAAGGATCTATATGAACATGCTGGCTATGAGTAATCAAATTCCAAATGCTTTAAAGCATGAAAGCTGGTGTTGACAATCTGAGATGCATCCTACGGTGGCTGGCAGGTATTCACCTCTCATACTTCATTTTCATCGGCTGATGACAGTTTTGAGGGCAACTCACAACTCACAGCTCACAATGACTGAGATGCCATCTTGTGGACAGACTCTGAGGCTTTGGTCAACATCCCACTTCCTCATTCCTTACTTTACCCATTCTATCCATAACACATTTAATTGTGCAAAAGACCCTTCTGCTGACTTTAGCACTGGCTAGGCTATAAACCCTGCATCTTCTGGGCCATAATTAAGACCTTAACCTTTTTTATCAGCTCTTCGAAGTAGTAGACAAAGGTGTTGGTACTTTTTGTCAGTGTTTCATGTTGTGGGCCTCTCTACACAGTAAACAGAGGCGTTTCATGTTCTGGCCTGTGATCTCTCACCTACAGGTTACACTTTAAAAGTTGCTGTGATTTAAGCATCACAACTTTAAAAAGATATATGCAGCATCATTAATTGAAATGTGCAAACAGCAAAAAGAACTGGGGAGTACAGGGGCTAAGCATGATCTCCTAGGCTGCTGGACACAATGCAATATAAACAGCATGAAACTCATTAGCACTAAAGAAGTCTAAGAATTATACTGACACGAGGCTATCATAATACAGAATCCAAGTGGGTTCCATTGTAGAGAGCATTCAAAGTCAGATCAGTGATCATTGTCCTCTGTGAATTCCAGCAAGTCATCAAAGATACCACAACCCAGTTGGAAACTAGGAGTATTTGGGAAAGCACCTGTGCTCACTGGCTTCAGGGGGACCCAAGGACAGTCACAAAAGTGAAATATAATTAGGTGTACAATGTTAGTGAGCAAGTGATTTTTGATTCAACAGACTCCTGTACACGAAAATTGTACACCTAATTATGTGGTACTGTTCACTGTTAATTCTTTTGTGTTCATGCTGATGACCTTACACATTGGGTATTTTCCTTGACAGAAGTTTCCGTTGAATCCAACAACTATGCTATCATCTATGTGTGTGACAACGAAAAACACAGAGGAAACGCAGTGTAGACTCCAAAAATATTTTATTGCAGCGCAATGCTTCGGATGTAATATCATAAAAATAAATGATCAAGCACAATGCTCAAAGACTAATAAAACAATGAGTAAATGCTGAATATCACTGGTTTAGCACTTTCACCAACGTATGTTGGCTTCTTCAGAACCAGTAAATCTTATTACTCTAAGGTTTAAATAAATTTTTTTGCGCCACTTTTCTGACCACCATTCTTAAAGTCAAATCACCCCATCTTGTTAAAACAACATTCTGATCATCCTTTTTCCTGATACTGTATAGGTGATCATATATTCTTTTCTTAAGACTTCTTTCTGTTTTCCCTATGTAGTATCCGGGGCAGAGTTCACATTTAGCCATATATATAACGAAATTAGTATTGCAATTCCCAGATTTAAATCTCATTTTTGTCTTATTGATATTGTCCAACACTATCTCCGCTTCCTCCATAATATAAGGAGACTGTATCTGTATATTCACTCGCTTTTGCTGTAACACTATTCTCTAACATTCTTTTTAACTTTTTTGCCATTTTATAAACAAATGATGGTCTTTCTCCTAAGTAATCAGTCAAATTTCCATCTAACATAAACAGTTTCCAATCTGTTTCCATTATGTGTTTTATCTCGTGTACATAGGGACTATATTCCAGCACACATGCTCTTTGATATCTTCCTAAGCTCCCTGTTTTGGTGTTATTGTTCTTCATTTGTTTGTTTTTATTACTTCCTAATAATGGGGTATATTTTTTCCCCATTGTTCCACTACATACTGCTGTACATTTTTCATCATTTTCTTATCGTAACCCCTTTCATTGAATAACTGAGTCACATGTTCAGTTTCATTTTTCATATCCTCATACCTAGATGTCATACGGGCTACCCTTATACATTGCCCTTTGTAAATGTTATATAACATTCTTCTCGGATGGTTACTTGTGTATTGTAAATAATCATTTGGAAACGTACTTTTTCTAAATATCACTGACTTAAATCCTTCACTATCATGCGAAATGAAAGTGTCCAAGTATGGTATCCCTGTTCTACTAGTGGAATGAGTGAATTTCAAAAATTCACTGCTGGTATTCATAAAGGATATAAACACCTCCAGATCTTTTTCACTGCCCTTCCATAGGATGTATATATCATCCAGGAAGCGCGTGTAGTGTTTCACATATTTGAACATTTCATTTGTAAATATCTTGGTGTCCTCCCAGTCCAGCATGACTAGATTCGCAAATACTGGGGCACATGCAAAACCCATCGCTACACCTATATTTTGTTTGTAACACTCTCCTTCATAGTAGATGTAGTTATGGTCAAAAACCATGGACCTACAGTCCATTACTAAACAGATCTTTCCTTATGCTATTACAAAAAGCTTCCAATCCAAGGTTTTTGGGAATGCATGTGAATAAATCGATGACATTAACAGTCACATATATAAGTTGTTTGCAATCTTCTTCTATGGGGACGTTCTCTAAAAAGTCCCATGAGTCCTTTGTTAAATGTGGAATGTTGGTGTAAATGTCTTTTAACCACGAATCTATAGCTACTCCCAAAGGAAATGTTTTAGCTTGTCTACCAGAAACTATGGGTCTAAAGGGGGGTCTGTAATATCTTTATGTATCTTGGGGATACCAACTAGTGTTGCTAACACTGGATATTCTACTTTCAAAAAGTTGTAAATCTCAGAATCTATTCTGTTGTCTATCCAATACTCTTCTATATAAGAATCTATACGTCTGTATGCAATGTTTATTTCGTTCATTGATGCCGTTTGGTAATTCCCCGACTGAGTTAGTAAATTTAATATTTTGTTGGTATATTCCATTTTGTCATATGTAACAGCACCTCCCCCTTTGTCTGGTTTCATAATTCGGATATTCTGATCTCCCATTAGATTTTTTAGCACTTCCCTCTCTTCAAATGTTAAATTGTCAAATTTCCTTTTCACTTTATTCCTGTTCTTAAGTCTGTATACGTCCCTGAATACTTGTTCATAGGTTCATAGATTAGTACTAGGCTAACTGCCCTTGTGTGCCATTTTAAGCCTAGCCAGTTATCCCTTGTGAGACTCAAACCCTGCACCTTGTGTTTGTAAGGCAAACACCTTAACCATTAGGCCACCCTCCCCCTATGACATTACAGAATGCCTGATGAACTGATCACAAAGCATCAGTATGCAGTAATGGAACCTTGCCCACTAGGCAACCATCCCCTCATAAGTATATCTGGCTTTCAAGAAAATGTTGTCTATTCCACACCCTCACTGATTTTTGATAAAAGGTGGAGGCAGATCCTTGATGCTCATTTAAATAATGAAAATGACATGGTGGTGTGGCGACAAATGTACACTACGATAGGGAGTATTGGAATCCCTGCAATCTGAGAAGGGACACTAATTACCTCCAGAATACTGATGTGTAGACTGGTCTCCATGTAACAGAACACCATAGACTGTTTGCCCCTAACAATGCTTTCCCAAACCCAAGGTAGAAGTGTCCAAAATAACAATCAATATTGGGGTGGGAATGCAGAATGGGTTGCTCATGCTATGACTGAGTATGGAGCCACCATTGTAACTACCTTCCATGCCTTGCAATTTTTTACCTATTGAGACAATGGAACTGTTAAGACCATTGTACCTTCAAAGTCTATTGGAGAACTCTCACTTCAAGATACCACATAATGGAGGATGCCACTATTATGCCCACTGCTCTGAGACACACATCTGCTGTAACTGACAAGATTCTAAGACACTGCAGTTTGTTGTGGAAGAATGCTGTGTAAAGGGAGACCTGTTTTGCATCGTACAGTTTAAGTTGTGTCTGATGAAAGTCAGCATCTGCTGGGGCTCCATTTGAGACTTTACAGTGTTCACAGTTCTGGTTGACAATGGGAAGTTTCTTTCTGGAGACTTGTAACAAGTCTATGTTAAGTAGGTGCAGCTATAAGCACCAGTCATCCACAGAAGGGGCACACTTTTCTTATTTGCAGCCTCTGATGTGCTGCTACTAAAAAACATGCATTTAGCAAATATCAGGGGGATGAGAGGGGACTGACTGGAAGCATCGGTAAATAAATGACAGTTTCCCATTCAGCCATGTAGAAACTTCCTGGACTTCTTGGTTATCTAGAGAGATGAAGTCCACAGAGCGCACTTCCTCTTTCCTACAGACAAGGATGGGGCTGGGCCACGACCACCTGGAAAAATATGTATGAGAATAGCCATTTAAGTTACTCAGTATCAGCACTGGATCCTTAACCTTTCCTGGAATTAAAAAGAACCTGGATTAAGAACAAAGACCGTTATGGTTGAGTAGAAGCTCCTGGATGGTTCTTTTGCTGATTAGGTTTAAAACTTCTTCCTGCTACCCTCTTTTGACAGGGTGGGACATTTAGTAAATAGGGGGAATGGAGCAGGGGAAGAGTGTAGAATTGAATCATGTACCCTCTCTGTTTTTCATATAAGTCGACTTTTGGATTTGTAGGTGGGATAAATGTACTTTTTTTTCTTTAATTTGTTTCGTATATCAACATTCTCTTGTAAATCTTCATTATGTTTGTCCTGAAACAAAATTGATAAATTTAACTTCCTCGTAAATAGTTTAATTTCACATAACTGATCTACTAATTTGAACTGTGGTGTGGGTATTTATTTCATGCCCTTGGATAGTAAATTGAAGTGTGCTTTGTTTATATTAAAACTGGTGTAATTATAAATTTTGAAATTGTTGTAGATGTGTGTGACACCATCCACAACTATCTCATTCACTAAATTCCCTTCACTTTCTATATTCTTTTGTTTCGATTCTATATCCACAGCTGTTTCATCCTTATCTATTCTATCCCATACTCTATCCTCGAGTGTTATTACCCTTATACTCTGATTTATCTCCGTTTCCAATATTGTGGATTCCATCTCCTCTGAAAATTTTGTCTATAGTTCCTATTATGTTCAGATGTGTTACTTTTCTCTCCATTGTTTCCATATTTTCCTTTGTTATGATCTGTATCCATAATCATTTTCTTCCTGTTTACTCTGTTATTATCCAATTCTACATCTTTCCATACATAGGCCCTATTGTCCTTATACTGTGCCAAATCTCTACTATTTTTTTTTACACTTTCTTTCATGTCCTATTTGTGTTTTCTTTTCCGCTATCTGGAATTGTTTATCCTATAAATTCTCCTATTGATTGAAAATTAAATCATTTACAATTCTTTGATTTAATTCCTCTACTTCCTTAATTAATAATGAAAGCTTTTCATCATTAAATTTGATTATTAATCTCATATATCTGTAACCAAAGTCATTAAACAATTGATTAAATTCATTTCTATTGTTACTAGTGATGTCTATTCCCATAGGTTGTTTGAAAAAACGTAGCCCCATCGGGACTATTTCCAACATCAAACACTTGTGTAGTTATGCATTGTCCATCTTTATAGTATTCATAACACTTAGTTTTTTCCCCAGCAAATAAATGCTTTCCCTTATGGTGCATTTAGTATATATTTTACTATTACTAAAGTTTTTCTTACCTTCATAATTGTCGAAATCACAATTACGAGCAAAAAAAGTTTGTAATTTTTCGTTATTGTAATGAAAAGCATTAACATCAGTATTATCTTGTCTTGTGCGGTTTTCACAAGATGTGTTAGAAGTATGTTGTGTGAAAACAGTACCTTTAGGTTTGCTAGTGGTCTTCCCCACAATGTTGGAATACGTTTTTTCCGGGATGGATCTTTTAGGTTTAGTTCCAATGCGATGGGCTTCATCTTCCCCGTCATAATCATACAGTGAAAAATCAAAGGTGAAATCCGTTGAATTCAATTTCAAACTGTCTCTACACTGACTCACGAATGGTGGCTCCATTAAATCAATGTTGATGTTCTTCTCTGCTCCTATATCCTGTGTTGCTTGTCCATTTGAAATTTCCTGGCATGTCGAAGTATAGCTACTGTTGAAATTAATGTTCTGTTTACGTTGGAGTGGATCTGCAGAGACCGCTTTGGTTCTTTTATCCGCGTCACTTTGCTCCCCCTCCATATTAGCATTTGTGCTTTTCTGTTCAAGATTGTCTCTCTGATTGCCTTGAGATAGTTTTAAAAACGGTGTCGTCAATTTAGTAGTAAAACAGTCATTGCCAATAGATTTTTCATTTTCCGCTGTTGCTTTGGTGGGTGCCAAAGCAGAAAAAAGCTGCATAAGTTTTTTTGCTTCCTCCCTGAGTGCTGATACTTCTGTTCGAATGATCTCCAAATCAGCTATTTCAGGGGTAATTTTTCCTGGAGACTGTACTGCTGTGTCCTCCATGATACAACTGCAGAAAGAAGTTTCCATTAAATCCAACAACTACGCTATCGTCTCTGTGTGAGACAATGAAAAACACAGAGGAAACGCAGTGTAGGCTCCAAAAAATATTTTATTGCAGCGCAATGCTTTGGATGTAATATCATAAAAATAAATTATTAAGCACAATGTTCAAAGACTAATAAAACAATGAGTAAATGCTGGGAATTGCAATACTAATTTTGTTATATATATGGCTAAATGTGAACTCTACCCTGGATACTACATAGGGAAAACAGAAATAAGTTTTAAGAAAAGAATATATGATCACCTATACAGTATCAGGAAAAAGGATGAAAATAACGCATTATATAGACACATCAAAAAGAAAAGGGCAGAACATAGATTTCGATTTGCTATATTAGAACATATAAAATATAATCCTAAGGGAGGTAATAGAAGAGAAACATTGAGTTATAGAGAGGTCTGGTGGCAATTATTCACAGATGCTTCTAATATACCAGGGTTAAATGACAACATATCAATAAAACCCATTTTAGTAAAAAGAATGATGACAAGTTGAGTCCAATATATTGGGACTAGAATAAGTAAGTACTGTATAATGATGGTATTGTCAAATCTAATTAGTGAAGCATTATTGTGTTTTAACATTTTGATGGAAGTAAATGAAACACACATCGACAAATATTGTAGAGAAATACACATATATTGTTTAATATATATTTCACTATAATTATATTTATAGGGCATGTCATAGTATTTAATAGGAGAACTGAAGTATATTGTATATATATTATACACTTTATAACATTTTATTAAATTTTAAATATATAGTTTATTTTTAAGTATATGATGGGTATTGTAATTTATGAAAAATTGTTTTAGATCAGAATGTTGTTTTAACAAGATGGGGTGATTTGACTTTAAGAATGGGGGTCAGAAAATTGGCGCCAAAAATTTATTTAAACCTTAGAGTAATAAGATTTACTGGTTCTGAAGAAGCCAACATACGTTGGTGAAAGCACTAAACCAGTGATATTCAGCATTTACTCATTGTTTTATTAGTCTTTGAACATTGTGCTTGATCATTTATTTTTATGATATTACATCCGAAGCATTGCGCTGCAATTAAATATTTTTTGGAGCCTACACTGCGTTTCCTCTGTGTTTTTCATTGCCACACACAGAGACGATAGCGTATTTTCCTTGATAAAGGAAAAAAACTATTGTGACCCACTCAACCAGAGTCAATAAATTCCCTAACCCCATACCTTTTAGGTAGTTTAAAAAAAAGGCAAACTAAATATTGGAGAACAAACTCAGTTAATGGAACATACAAATTAGTTTAACCATATGATTAAGTTTAGCTTTATCTTTTAATTTCCAGCTGACCTGGCAAAGTGCAAGAATGTATACTCTAGTCTGAATATGGCTAGACTTAGGGTAAAAGTGAAGTGGAGCTTTACCCAAAAATGGCATCCTATATCCTCAGGTTGGGTGCCACCTATGCAGCACAAGTGGAACTGTTCAACTTAACAGTGACAAAACACAGTAGGTACTAAAGTCACATTGTAATTCTTAGGGAAGTCAATAGCTTGGGCAATAACAACGTCCACAAATGTCCACTCCTCCATAGGTTCATATGTTCATATGATGTTACTATGCTACTGACACAAGGGTCTTTACAAACCTAGCCATTAAATCCCTACATAGGGTGGCTACTGCCATTAGTATAACTCTTGGATATGAAATGTGACAATTTTTTGACATTTACAATGGAAACCAGGGGCCAGCTTCAATAAAGCCTACACTAAGTATACACGGTATGTGTTCAATAAAATTCTTATCACATTTTTGTGCTTTCTAGTCACTCAGAAAGATTACAATAAGTGTACATGTAGTCTACACTTTGCAGTAACCTTTATGAATCCCTGTTAATATTTAAATCTGCAATAATATCAGTAGGAAAACTAAAATTAGGAGGAAGAAGGTGTGAGTTATGCCTGTTTTGTCTGTTCACTGAGAAGAGGGTACACTTAGTGTAGGCTTCATTGAATCTGGCCCCATCTCTTTCAGCATAACTGGGGCAGCGTTTTGTTTTGTGATACATTTTTGTATCTAATGGTTCTTATTGTGGACAGTTGTATCTAAAACGAACCACAATAAAGCTCCAATCCAGGAACTCACAATTAAAGAAAATCAAACGATCCTCGACCACTGGAAAGCTGGAACCAGCAATAAGGCACAGACCAGGAACTTGAGGCAATAAAAAATATATATTTTAATCCAACAAACAAAGCACACCGACTGAGCGCTTTCACCGGTGCAACCGGTTTCTTCAGAGTCGTATAATGAATACCCAGCCTGGCTTCCTTTATTTATACTAAATGTCTAATCAACCAATAAAACAATCTATCATTTAAACTCATTATTTAACTATTATAACTATAAAATGAATCACAACATCTATTACATATAAAAAAAAAACTTTCATTTAAAAATTTTTTAAGTACATATATATAAACCTAAATTAGTATATATTGTTAAATTTTGTTCTATAAAACAATATGTTGCATATTTATTTATTTATTTGTCCACTTTCAGTATTGGCATGTAAATCAACAAAATTGTCATTTCAGGCAGTACAAAATTCAAGGCCATTAGAATCCAAATATCTAAATATTATACTGGTCTAAAGGGTAGTTATATAAATGTGTATTACTATTTGTCCTAATATTAAAATTAATGATAAACATATTTGATAACCTACAAAGATTGCTATATGTTATACATTCCATAAATCTATACATCAAAAAAATGTACATAATATTAATGATAATACTAATATTGTGCTGAATAAATAACACTGTGTAGTACTACAAAACTCCTACTAAACCATCACCTAAATGTAATAACATTTTAATTAATATGCAATGTTATAATCTTTCTTCCCTATTTTCCAACAAGGTTCAAATACTTGATGCTTTAAATTTTAACAAAGGTTTCAATGAAATACATTCATTAAGCCCTGGGTATTTTGTGGCATTCAATCTTATCTGCCACTCCATTTCACGCAAGGCTATATTGTTGTGAACATCACCACTGGTCTCTGATTTAACTCTGTCAACTATAAAAAATAAATTTTTTGAACCCTCTACAATCCCTAGAGTGCAAAAATAGAGCATTATGCTCATCTTCCCTTCTGATAGAACTACAATGCTCTCTTATTCTTTCTTTTAAACTTCTCGACGTCATGCCCACATAAAAGGCATCGCATGTCATACATGATGCAATGTAAACACAGCTTCTGGTAGTACAATTACAAATGCCCGGACAGGCAATGGTGCGTTTAAAACCAATCACACTAATATAGGTCCCTCAGCTATGTACCTGCATGTTTACATCTGCCACATCTTCTCATTTGGGACCTTCTGTGTCCATTGTTAGTTTTTTCAAGTATCTCTTTTAAGTTGTTGCCCCTACCATATCCAATGACAGGTGTTTTCCCTATAACAGCTTTTGTCTCTTTACTTAAAAAGTAGTCCCAAAGACTTTTAAAATTTCTACATATCTCAGGAATTATGTCATTGTAATTTATTATAAACATGGGTCCCTTAAATTTACTGTTGTCATTTCTTTCTTCCATTATTGTACTCTGACTTCCTTTCAAAATAGGTGCAAACTTATTCTTCCTCTTCCTATATATATCTCTTTTAATGGTAGTCAATAGTGTTAATGGATAGCCTCTCTCTAAAAACATTCCTATGAGTATGTACATCTCCTCCTAAACATTGCGTCATCACTAATTAATCTAGATAAACGGATCATTTGACCCTTGATGACACCTTTCCTTTGATGTATCGGATGGCAACTCGAGAAATGTAACATTGAGTTCGAATAACTTGGCTTTCTGTAAATCGTACTGACTAAACCATGCTCACTTTTTGAAATTTTGATATCTAAATAGTTGGTAAAATCCCTGTTCCAATTATAAGTAAATTTAAGGAAATTAGAGCTCTTGTTGAGATATGCAATAAAGTCTCTAACACTATTTTCATCTCCCTTCCACAGAATTAGCACATCATCTAAGAATCTATTATAGATTCTGATGTGCTTATAGTATTTTGATTTGAAAATGTTCTCTTTTTCCCATGTAAGTAGTACCAAGTTGGCAAATACCGGGGCACACCGTGCCCCCATAGCCACACCTGTTAACTGCTGATATGCTTCTCCTTCAAAGAATAAAAAATTATTCTTTAAGATGAGTTCCATCAAATCATGACACAGTTCTAATTTACCTTTATCAAAACTGGGACTGCTCAAAAGACTTTCATAAAAGAGGTCAAGACCCTGCTGGTGTGGAATTACAGAAAATAAATTTACAACGTCAATTGTCAGGAACCCTATGTCGTGTATATCAGTGAGATCAACTTCTCTAAGTCTCTCTAGACAATGCCATGAATCTTTAATGATGTGACCTGCATCCTTTAGTGCTTTTTTACAATGTGCATCCACAAAGGCTGCCAAGGGTTCAGTCTTGGACCCCTTAGCTGACACTATTGGACGAAATTGTAGGCATTCTGTCCTTTATGCACCTTAGGGATCCCAAAAGTCTGGCCATTTTAGGATATTTAACTGAAAAATATTCAAATTCCACTTCATCAATCACTCCTTGATATAGGGCATCAAGCAAAACAAATCAATTTTATGGTATGCTCTATTGATCTCATTTTTTGTTACTCTATAATATGTACATTCATCATCCAAAATTTTCTTCATTTGACAGCTGTAGTCAATACTGTTCATTAACACCATCCCCCACCCTTATCAGGTCTCATACATCTGTTTTTTAGATAATGAAAGTTCATTCAAAATTGTTCTTTCCTCTTTTGTCAAATTGTCCCTGTAGTTTGTTTTATTGGAACATATTTTCCTAAATTCATATTCTACTAGATGTTCAAAAGCAATAAGTTCCATATTGGGGGGTGGTATATATGTACTCTTCCTTCTTAGCACATCCCTTTCCTGTTCGTTATTCTGAACAGTGTCCCTTTGTTTATCACTTGAAAAATGTAATTGTAAGTTTAAATTCCTCATATATAACTTCAAACCAATAATTAATTGTGTTACATCCATTTTGAAGTTTGGTATAAATTTACTACCCTTACTAAAAAGTTCAAAATGTGTATCCAAAATGCTTAAATCAGTATAGTTGTAAATAGTAAACCCTTTGTTCTTAATAATCTCATGTTTCATGCCAGTTGCTGTTTCAAGAATGTTTTTAACAATATTGTCTGGTTCTGGTTGGTCACCAACACCGAACCCCTGACCAAGCAATCTTCCACTACACGTAACCTTATCATATTTTTCATCTCCCTCATTTGGTGTACTATTATTTTTACTAAGTAAAATTTGTTTGTTTTGACCAGTTACTTCCTGTTCACAATTATTCAACCTTGTATAATCTGTATCCATCACATTGTCGAAATTTAACAAATCTTTGCAGTATGTTGATGTAAAGTCCATACATCCAGTTACATTCTGTCTATCCCTATCATCTAGACCAGTTTGTAAAACACTTGACGTTTCTACCAATGTTACATTGCCTTCATTTACTTCGCTCATTTCACCTATTTCACCAATACTGTTTTCAGACACAAGCAGTTCATTAATGTCTTTAACCAATGTAAAATTTACAATAAAGTCGTCATTTAAATGTCTCTTTAATAGTTCCTCCCCCTCGTCCTGGCACTTGGATGTTGTGTTTTGTTGTATTGCGGCCCCTTGCTGTTCAGCCTCTCCGATCTGCGAAGTGCCACAGGAGGGTCTAAAAAAACCACATCCTCCTCCTGGGGGTTAACTAAACAGTCTTGTGGTAAATCAGTTAAAGTCATCCTTTGATTGTTCACTGTATTTGGATATTTAAAGTGGCGACCAGGTGGATAGGCAGTTTTATTCCTATAATCCACTCTGTCCCTATCCAGTTTTTTATTTTTCAAGGCAATATTTTTGTTAACATACCATACCAAGAACTAACGGAGCTCTACCAAAAAACAGGTATGGATTTACTAGACATTATTTTGCGTAATAACGAATCCAAGTTAAATTCATTAAGAGAAGAAATTGTTAAGTTAGACAAGAGTATCTCAACTGATTTGTTATTTTTTCAACACAAAAATCACTATGAACGAGTGATTAAAAATGTTGAGATTTTTGTTAACAATCAAAGGATGACTTTAACTGATTTACCACAAGACTGTTTAGTTAACCCCCAGGAGGAGGATGTGGTTTTTTTAGACCCTCCTGTGGCACTTCGCAGATCGGAGAGGCTGAACAGCAAGGGGCCGCAATACAACAAAACACAACATCCAAGTGCCAGGACGAGGGGGAGGAACTATTAAAGAGACATTTAAATGACGACTTTATTGTAAATTTTACATTGGTTAAAGACATTAATGAACTGCTTGTGTCTGAAAACAGTATTGGTGAAATAGGTGAAATGAGCGAAGTAAATGAAGGCAATGTAACATTGGTAGAAACGTCAAGTGTTTTACAAACTGGTCTAGATGATAGGGATAGACAGAATGTAACTGGATGTATGGACTTTACATCAACATACTGCAAAGATTTGTTAAATTTCGACAATGTGATGGATACAGATTATACAAGGTTGAATAATTGTGAACAGGAAGTAACTGGTCAAAACAAACAAATTTTACTTAGTAAAAATAATAGTACACCAAATGAGGGAGATGAAAAATATGATAAGGTTACGTGTAGTGGAAGATTGCTTGGTCAGGGGTTCGGTGTTGGTGACCAACCAGAACCAGACAATATTGTTAAAAACATTCTTGAAACAGCAACTGGCATGAAACATGAGATTATTAAGAACAAAGGGTTTACTATTTACAACTATACTGATTTAAGCATTTTGGATACACATTTTGAACTTTTTAGTAAGGGTAGTAAATTTATACCAAACTTCAAAATGGATGTAACACAATTAATTATTGGTTTGAAGTTATATATGAGGAATTTAAACTTACAATTACATTTTTCAAGTGATAAACAAAGGGACACTGTTCAGAATAACGAACAGGAAAGGGATGTGCTAAGAAGGAAGAGTACATATATACCACCCCCCAATATGGAACTTATTGCTTTTGAACATCTAGTAGAATATGAATTTAGGAAAATATGTTCCAATAAAACAAACTACAGGGACAATTTGACAAAAGAGGAAAGAACAATTTTGAATGAACTTTCATTATCTAAAAAATACAGATGTATGAGACCTGATAAGGGTGGGGGGATGGTGTTAATGAACAGTATTGACTACAGCTGTCAAATGAAGAACATTTTGGATGATGAATGTACATATTATAGAGTAACAAAAAATGAGATCAATAGAGCATACCATAAAATTGATTTGTTTTTGCTTGATGCCCTATATCAAGGAGTGATTGATGAAGTGGAATTTGAATATTTTTCAGTTAAATATCCTAAAATGGCCAGACTTTTTGGGATCCCTAAGGTGCATAAAGGGACAGAATGCCTACAATTTCGTCCAATAGTGTCAGCTAAGGGGTCCAAGACTGAACCCTTGGCAGCCTTTGTGGATGCACATTGTAAAAAAGCACTAAAGGATGCAGGTCACATCATTAAAGATTCATGGCATTGTCTAGAGAGACTTAGAGAAGTTGATCTCACTGATATACACGACATAGGGTTCCTGACAATTGACGTTGTAAATTTATTTTCTGTAATTCCACACCAGCAGGGTCTTGACCTCTTTTATGAAAGTCTTTTGAGCAGTCCCAGTTTTGATAAAGGTAAATTAGAACTGTGTCATGATTTGATGGAACTCATCTTAAAGAATAATTTTTTATTCTTTGAAGGAGAAGCATATCAGCAGTTAACAGGTGTGGCTATGGCACGGTGTGCCCGGTATTTGCCAACTTGGTACTACTTACATGGGAAAAAGAGAACATTTTCAAATCAAAATACTATAAGCACATCAGAATCTATAATAGATTCTTAGATGATGTGCTAATTCTGTGGAAGGGAGATGAAAATAGTGTTAGAGACTTTTTTGCATATCTCAACAAGAGCTCTAATTTCCTTAAATTTACTTATAATTGGAACAGGGATTTTACCAACTATTTAGATATCAAAATTTCAAAAAGTGAGCATGGTTTAGTCAGTACGATTTACAGAAAGCCAAGTTATTCGAACTCAATGTCACATTTCTCGAGTTGCCATCCGATACATCAAAGGAAAGGTGTCATCAAGGGTCAAATGATCCGTTTATCTAGATTAATTAGTGATGACGCAATGTTTAGGGAGGAGATGTACATACTCATAGGAATGTTTTTAGAGAGAGGCTATCCATTAACACTATTGACTACCATTAAAAGAGATATATATAGGAAGAGGAAGAATAAGTTTGCACCTATTTTGAAAGGAAGTCAGAGTACAATAATGGAAGAAAGAAATGACAACAGTAAATTTAAGGGACCCATGTTTATAATAAATTACAATGACATAATTCCTGAGATATGTAGAAATTTTAAAAGTCTTTGGGACTACTTTTTAAGTAAAGAGACAAAAGCTGTTATAGGGAAAACACCTGTCATTGGATATGGTAGGGGCAACAACTTAAAAGAGATACTTGAAAAAACTAACAATGGACACAGAAGGTCCCAAATGAGAAGATGTGGCAGATGTAAAACATGCAGGTACATAGCTGAGGGGACCTATATTAGTGTGATTGGTTTTAAACGCACCATTGCCTGTCCGGGCATTTGTAATTGTACTACCAGAAGCTGTGTTTACATTGCATCATGTATGACATGATGCCTTTTATGTGGGCATGACGTCGAAGTTTAAAAGAAAGAATAAGAGAGCATTGTAGTTCTATCAGAAGGGAAGATGAGCATAATGCTCTATTTTGCACTCTAGGGATTGTAGAGGGTTCAAAAATTTTTATTTTTATAGTTGACAGAGTTAAATCAGAGACCAGTGGTGATGTTCACAACAATATAGCCTTTATGAAATGGAGTGGCAGATAAGATTGAATGCCACAAAATACCCAGGGCTTAATGAATGTATTTCATTGAAACCTTTGTTAAAATTTAAAGCATCAAGTATTTGAACCTTGTTGGAAAATAGGGAAGAAAGATTATAACATTGCATATTAATTAAAATGTTATTACATTTAGGTGATGGTTTAGTAGGAGTTTTGTAGTACTACACAGTGTTATTTATTCAGCACAATATTAGTATTATCATTAATATTATGTACATTTTTTTGATGTATAGATTTATGGAATGTATAACATATAGCAATCTTTGTAGGTTATCAAATATGTTTATCATTAATTTTAATATTAGGACAAATAGTAATACACATTTATATAACTACCCTTTAGACCAGTATAATATTTAGATATTTGGATTCTAATGGCCTTGAATTTTGTACTGCCTGAAATGACAATTTTGTTGATTTACATGCCAATACTGAAAGTGGACAAATAAATAAATAAATATGTAACATATTGTTTTATAGAACAAAATTTAACAATATATACTAATTTAGGTTTATATATATGTATTTAAAAATTTTTAAATGAAAGTTTTTTTTATATGTAATAGATGTTGTGATTCATTTTATAGTTATAATAGTTAAATAATGAGTTTAAATGATAGATTGTTTTATTGGTTGATTAGACATTTAGTATAAATAAAGGAAGCCAGGCTGGGTATTCATTATACGACTCTGAAGAAACCGGTTGCACCGGTGAAAGCGCTCAGTCGGTGTGCTTTGTTTGTTGGATTAAAATATATATTTTTTATTGCCTCAAGTTCCTGGTCTGTGCCTTATTGCTGGTTCCAGCTTTCCAGTGGTCGAGGATCGTTTGACAGTTGTATCTAGAAAGCTGATATGTGTTTATATAATGTTGTGGAATTTGTTGTAATTCTCATGTAATTTATTGAGTTCCCCCCTTACTAACACTCCAGATATGAGCACATCATTAATGTAAGGAAGGTACATGCACAGGTTTTGTACTGCATATTAACAGCAAGCTACTTCCTTCTCCAATTCAGCTATACATACTGTGCCATGAAACACAATTGTTCCCAGGGTAACAATTATTTATTTATTTATATTACATTTGTTTACCAGGACAGTCTGACTGGATACATGTCCATTTTCAGTGGAGGCCCAGGGAGAAAAGCTCCAATAGACAATATTACAAATATTACACAAGTTAGATACATAGAAAATGTAAGATAAAGAGTTATAGACAATGGTTTAGTAATGTTCCCAATAGGGCCTCACAATTTGCATGGGTTGACACATTAAAGCAAAAAATCATTAGATTGGTACAGAACGTAGTTGAGTATTAAACGTTAAGATATTATTCAGATATGATTTCATTTTATAGCTTAATCAGGGTTGGTACATGGACAAAGCCAGTTCAGTTTAAAAAACTGTTTGAGCCTTTTTTTGAAGAGACTTATGGAGGATTGAAGGGTTATATAGTTAGTTTGGCAGTGAATGCCAGGTTTTGCGAATAAAGTTGGCAAACAGTGATTCACCAGCTGAGTTATTAGCTTTGTAGGTTTGGACCAGTAGTTTGTTGGCAGATCATAGTGACCTCAAGTTGTTGTATGGCTTTATAATATTTATAAGTGAGGTGGTAACCTCAGGGTGGTAAAGACTTTTGTGTGCTATTAAGAGTTGACTGAATTGAATTAAGCTGGGAAGTTCTAGCCACTCTAGTTGTTTCAGGTTCTGGCAGTGATGGGTTCTATAGGAGCCAGTGGTGAATCTGGCGATATGGTTGTAGCTATGGGAGAGCTAACTCAGTTCAGATTTATTAAGGTTTGAGAGTACAGGAGAGGCATAAATAAGAGTAGAGAGTAGGTGCAACTGGGCGATTGCAGTTATAGCCAGTACTTGGAAAATGAGAAGAAGATAAGGGTGAGGAGGAAAGTACAGTTGTGTAAGAAAACTACCGTAACAGTACAGACCTTCAAACAGATCACGTTTGCAGTAGCCTGAGCTACTATATCCTACCAAAGATATGACCACTGATCAGCCTTCAAAGCTTCAGGACACTTTCCACACACCCTGTCTGCAGCTCAAACATCGCCACATAAAAAATGCCCTTTGTATGCCAAAAACGTCAAAGCTCTGTAACTACATATACAAGGGAGTATATACACCCACTCCACGGCAATACGCAAAAATAAAATAAGGGTGATGGGAGGAGGAGATTGCTACTGCAACTGTGATCTATTAGAAGTTAGTACATGTACTGTTATCATAAGTTTGCTTACACAAGGGTATTACGTTCAACATTAGATCTCTACTGCAGTAGCCTAAACTGCTTAGGAAGATATGGGGAGAAATAATTCAAGAAGCCAGGAGCCCCTGAGGATGACCTTGCAAAACTTTTTCTGAACTTTGAAAAGGAATCCAGTTTGTAATAGTTTGTGGAAGCATGTATACATGATCAAGTTGCTGTGTCTAAAATACTTCCATAATTCACCCCTTTCCAGATAATTGCAAAAGAAAGCAAAGCCCTTTTAGAATGGGCTGTAACCCTGCCTGGAAGTGTCTTGTTACGATGAAAATAGCAAAACATAAATAGTATGAGTCAGCCATCAACACATTCTCTGCTTTGATACTGATTTTCCTTTTTTGTTACCTTCACAGAAGGCAAATATTTGATTGGCTTTCCTTAAAGATTTACTTCTATCCAAGTACTATCTATGCTGCCTGTGGACATCCAGAGTATAGAGAATTCTTTCCCCTCACTTTTAGCTTCTGAAAATAATACAGGAAAATGAATAGACTAGCTCAAGATCTGAAACCACTTTAAGCATAAAAGAAGGATTTGTTCTGAAAGAAACCCTGTTCTTGAGGAAAATTAAATAGGGGTGACTCACCACAATAGCTTGTAACTCAGATACTCATTCCTATGTCTTCTGCAATAAGAATAACACAGTTTTCCAAATTATGAACCTCAAATCAACCAGATGAGCTAATTCAAATGGAGTAAGTGTTAGCTTTTCAAGCAAAACGTTAAGACCCCAAGAAGGAGAAATCTGTTTTCTATGCGGACAGATATTCAAAACATCTTTCAAAAACTGCTTGACTTGAGGACTGGTAGAAAGGGGAGGAGCAAGCTGAAGTGGCCAAAAGATGAATCTTGATGGATAAGTAGAAAAGGCCAATGCAGAACCAATGGGTCTAAGGCTTGAAAGGGTCCAGGTTTTTGTCATGGCACCAACAAGAAAATCTTTTCCACTTACCCAAATATGGTTTCCTAGTAGTATCTTTCATCTCCTTTAATACCTTCTGCACATCCTCAGAAATAAGGTGCCTAAGACTTACTACACCTCTACCATCAGGCAGTCAGCTGAAGAAGTTGAATGCTGGGCTGTATCAAACAAACCCTTCTTGTGTGAGGAAATCCATTCTGTGAGGAATCTTGTGGTAATTGCCTGTGGCCATTTTCAAAAGAAAAGAGAATCACTGATGCCTTGGCCAATTGGAGTTAAGCACAAGTATCCTTGTAGAGTCCTTCTGCACCTTTAGAAGGACCTTAACTATTACAGAGAAGGGCAGAAAGGCATATAGGAATATTCACAACCATGGGGATGAAAGGTATCTGTCTTCCAGGCCTGTGTGCAAGGAGTTCTGGAACAGAATTTATTCAACTGGCTGTCTGCTGTAGATAGAGGCAAACAGAACTACTAGATGAGTTTCCCACAATTGGATGGATGAATTCCTGGAAGACCCTTGGGTGCAACTTTCATACAACATGGTCTATCCTGGCCCTTCTCAGCTTGTCTGCAATCCATTTTGCTCTGATAAAATGTAGGTAGCCTGGAGAGACAGACTGAACTGAGTCTCTAATTCCTGGCTACCACCATAGCTAGTCTGCAAAGAGGATAGGAACTTTTTCCCCTTTGTTTACTTACTGCATCACCATCACTGTAGTGTTGACTATGATTACTAGCAGAGGTCCTGAAGTACAAAGATGGTTCAGAGATTTGACAGCGATTGTTACAGCCATAATTTCTTTGACATTTAAGTGCTTTAATTTGTCTAACTTGTTCTAGAAGCCCTATTTTTCACCCCTTTGGATACAGCTCCCCAAACAATGTCTGATGCATCTCTGATTACAAACCGAGTACTATGGAACAGAAAAAGGGACACTTAGGTTAGCACAGAATTGGTTTACCCACCATGGTCACTCCCTTTTCATAAACACCAGCACTGAACTCAAAATAAAAAAGAGGTGCTAATATTGTTTCCAAACTGATCTGACAAACTGTTGAATATTTCTCATGTGAAATCTAGCCAGATGAATCATGCAAATAGCAGAGGTCATGAAACCTAGAATTCTGAGATACTCTCTTGACAGATGCCAAAGTTTGACTGGAAAATATAAGAAGGTGCTCCTTACAACAGTCTACTTTGTCATAAGGAAGAAAATCCATCCTGAGGGATGAGTTTAGCAAACATCACACAAACACTATCCTGGGAGATGGGATGGCAGAAGATTGCTCTATGTTCACCTGAAAACCCAAGGTGAAAAATAAGTTTGTTTTTCTTTTACCCAAGCCACAGATTCTTAACAAGTTGTGGAGGAATCTTCAAAAATAAGGCAGTCATTTAAATATGGAAAATATGAATGCCCTGAAACTTGCCGTGGGCTACTACAAAAGAGGGGCACTTTGTAAACACTCCTAGAGCTGTTGACAAACCAATGATTAAAGCAGAAAATTAAACATGTAAAGCAGATACAGAAAAAAAAAAACATAAAGGCATCTAAATTATTTGAGAAATGGAATGTGATCCAAGGTTTAGAAATAAAGGTGTATGACAGAACCCCAGGTTCCTTCTTTCTATGGCAGCAGAAAGATCCTTGAATAAAATCATTTCCTACTTTTTTAAACACCTTTAATTAAATAATCATGGAAGACATAGGCATACATACAGTAAAAGAAAGGGTAATAAACCCTATTAACATTTTATTTTCATTTACATACGTTACACATGACATGAATTTTTTTTTCTTCAGGCCAACTGTCATTCAGTCCAACAGTATATAAACTGCTCAATTCCTGCTTTCCCGCAAACCTCACTCAACCTCCTATTGCTTTTTTTGGCAGTCAATACAATTTAATTTAAAAGGTCTTACTACTAAGTCTGTGCAAGTCACATCCTGTGACTCAGCTCAGAATAATAACTTCCATAGTTATAGCCATTTACTCCCCTTAATATTTCTGACATAGTATTCTGCTGAGAATTTCTAAATTCTGCAAACTCATTAAATGCCCAAAAACATGTTCCCAGTTACCTCTTTCTTCCTCATTACACCTCTGACATTTGCCATCTACCTCAAGAAAAATTCTTTGAGGTCTACAAGGGGTATAAAGTAACTATGGAAACACTTCCAGACAACAATCCTAAACCTTCTGTTTTTTGTTGCATATTTGGGAGGCATACATACGTCCTGCCATTGTTTTCTTGTAAATTCCTTTTACAATCTTTCTTCTCAATAAATTCCAACCTCTCTCACCTACTTCATACCTCTACTTGCAGTTATCCCTGTTGGCAAAATTTCTTTTCTACAGTCCTGTGTTGGCTTTGTTCTTAGAATATGTTCTGTAACTTCATGAATATGATATTCCATATGGTTGTTAATATTCTCCTTATGGATCTGCATCTAAAATCTCACTCTTTCTTATTTCTTGAAGCCCTCCCCTCCGGCTTCATCATTATACATTTCCACATTGAATTACAACCTTCTGCTTGAGTTATATATAACAGCCTTAACTGCATAGCTCTAAAGCATCCCTTTAAATCAGGTAATCCTAATTCACATTGTTCTTCTGGGAGGATCAACTTATCTCACTAAACTCTTGCCCTTTTCTCTCCCAGATAAAGTCATTCAACTCTTTACTAATTACTGTCCACAACTTCTCCTCTGGTGGATAAAACAATGCTTAACTCATGTATAAAACTAAAGGGACTAAAAACATTTTCATTATTTATATCTTATTATTCATATCAACAAACAAGAGCTTGCAGTTTCTTTAGCTTTTTGTGTTATCTTTTGTGAAGTCTCTTCCCACATATAATAAACTGCCACAATAGAAGCCTTTTTAATCCATACTGCTAAATGCTTCATCTTATCATATGCCATAAATATGGGTATTTCTGAACCAGTTTGTATCTGGGTATAAAATTTACAGATGCAGCCTTTGCTTTACTTTTACTAATTTTGTATCCCAAAAAGTCTCAAAATGTTCTCCAAAATGTCCATTTCTGAATTTAGGAAATATTACATATCATCTGCATATAAAGCTAACCTTTCTAAACTGCCATACCAACTAGATCCTTGAATTTCAGAGTCCCTTACTGTTTTTGCCAATGTCTCTAATTATACATCAAAAACACCAAAATTGTACAGAAGACACCAAACCAAGGCAAAAGACACCGGCCCACAGGACAATGGATCCACAAATGATCTCCAACCACAAAGTAATAAAAACTGCTTTAATAAAAGTATCCGACTCAAATTCCACAGAATACAATGTAGTACACAGAACACAGTGTAGTTAAGCGCTTTTACCCAGTCCAAATACCAGGCTTCATCAGAACCAGTAACATTGTATTCAAACAGTTTAACTAGCACAATTGCATCATATGACAGCCCTTCCTCACCAATAAAATAAAATAAAATAAAATACATACATCCTATTTAAAAATGATGCACATAAAGAACTTTTTATATATTGTTCATTATAAACCAATTAAATACAAGCCTGTTCATACTTATATTAATCAACAGCTGTGAAAATATATATATATAAAATATATGTATATATACATGAAACAATACAAATAAATACAGTTTATAATCTAGCAGCTCTTAATTTTAAAACGCTGCTAATATTAATGTTGTCATTGAGCCCCGGGGCTCTCCCAGCATCTAATCTGAGTTGCCAAAGCAATTCTTTATACTCCAAATCTAGATTCCCAACTAGTTTGTATTTAATTGGTTTATAATGAACAATATATAAAAAGTACTTTATGTGCATCATTTTTAAATAGGATGTATGTATTTTATTTTATTGGTGAGGAAGGGCTGTCACATGATGCAATTTTGCTATTTAAACAGTTTGAATACAAATTTATTGGTTCTGATGAAGCCTGGTATTTGGACTGGGTGAAAGCGCTTAAATACACTGTGTTCTGTGTACTACATTGTATTCTGTGGAATTTGAGTCAGATACTTTTATTAAAGCAGTTTTTATTACTTTGTGGTTGGAGATCGTTTGTGGATCCATTGTCCTGTGGGCCGGTGTCTTTTGCCTTGGTCTAATTATACATCAATTAACAAAAGGGAAAGAGGACAACCCTGCCTAGTTTCTCCTTTCAAACACAACTTATCAGAAAGAATTCTTCCCACTTTAATTCTTGCCTTTGGTCCCGCATATGTCATCCAAACTAAGCTTTTTATTGTATCAGAGAATGCAAATGCTTCCATTGCCCTACTCATAAAATCCTATCTTACACTCTTGAATGCTTTTTCTGCATTAAGACCCAATAAAAACAGCATTATCTTAGGATCATGGGGGTTACTCGGCTAATGGCCCTGGGGCCCTCATAAGCCTAGAGAAGAGTTTATCCCCAAAAAGGAAACCTCAATCAGCACCTGTCACCCTGTCAGTGAGGAACACAGGTGGTACCCCTGGACAAATTTCTGGTTTCCCATCCACTCATCAAGGCCGTGCTTGAACAAAGTCAGTGAGATACTCTGTTTGACATGTATAGAAAGTCTATTCCAGAGACAGGGCAGCCTCTGGGAGACAAATCAGGATTTGTTGATAATTTCTTACATTTTGCTTCCTTCTGGATCATCTATCCATCCGTAGCATCTTTTCTCATTTTTGCACATGGTGTAAGAGTATCACATCAACAGCCTGAATCATCATTGTTCTACTAATGTTGTTAAATGTTTGTCTCCCTTTCACAAAACCACACTGATCCATATGTATGAATTCTGGCAACACTGTTGCCATTCTTTTAACTGCTACACACAAAGACTTGCTTATCATAGTTTAAAATTGGCATCGATCTATATGAAGCTGAGTCTGAATGGTCTTTACCCTCTTTGGGTACAACGGCCACAACAGCTTTTTCCCAAGATGCTGTTGCTTTCACTCTTTTTAAAATGCTATTAAACTTAATCTTAGAGATTGTTATCACTTTCTTCTCTCCTAACTTCCAAACTCCCACAGGAATACCATCTGTTCCTGGAGACTTCCCTGCAGATTGATTATACATTACCATAAAATCTTTTCCTTTTAGTGCAGGGGAACATGTCCTATAACCCCCTGATAAAGCATTTGATCTAGAATAAAAAGGAACAGAGAGGTTTGATTGCTTGAATGAAGAGGGATGCCTTGAAAAAAGAGGAAGGGAAACTCACTGGCAGTTGTAGCCTTTTTGAATGATTTTCACAACCCAAGTGTCAGTAGTGTAACTAGGATAGGGCAATGGGGCAACTGCCATTGACACAAAGTGTTGGAGGTTTTAATCGGCTGTTCCCGACTGCTCTGCTGCATACCAACTCTCAAAATCATGTACTGTATTTGTGGTCAAACCTGAGCACGGTTATCACTCCCTGTATACTCCAAACTCTGCTTGCTACAGTTGTAGCAAGTGGTTTGCTACAGTTTAAAAGAAATATTTGCTTGTTTCTTTGTTTTTCTTTTCTTTTTGAATAAAACTTGATATCTGCAGCACTCCCTGTGTGGTCTAAACTGCAGTAACATCAAGTTGCTACAGTTTAAAAGAAAAAAAATGTTTATTACTTTTTTGTAATTAAAACTTGACTGTTGTTGTGCTCTGTGCAGGGTATAAACTGCAGCAACTACTCACTACATTTTAGCAGGCAGTTTGCTACAGTTTAAAAGAAAAAAAAAGATATATTTTTTTTATTATTATTTTTTTTTTTTACTGAAACTTGAATACTGTAATGCTCCATGTGTGATATAAACTGTAGTAACTGCTTGTCAGTACAGTATATATCATGCATGGAGAACTATGTGCATGATATAAACAGTTGTAACTGCTTGTTACATTTGCAACAAACAGTTTGCTACAGTCTAAAATAACAAAAAGAAAATCTTTTTTTCCTGCAGCTGAGAAAGGGGGATGAGGGCAGGGAGCAAAAATGGTACCTGACTGTCTCCTGCATTCCGGGAGACCCAGGTACCTGGTTGATTGGCTCCACCAAAAAGTCACCAAATTGGTGAACTTTTTTTTTTTTTGCTCTTCAAATGAAGAGTTGGGGAGCTGGGGTACTAGTATGGGGATACCTCTAAATTGTCCAGAGTTTTACAGAATGTCCAGATTTTTGCCTCATATTTTCAGTCTATTCCTCATAAAATTTCTGATTTTATGGATTTTTGTGGCAAATCAGTAAAGACTGAAGTCACTAAATAATGACAGGCATCTGAGTTTCAGACATCATACCTTTCAGAAAATGCATGGTAACACAAGACCTTTTATTCTACCAACTTTCTAAGTTTATAAGAACAATATCTAAAATTTGTCCCTATTTGTCCAGATTTTTTGTGCTAAGAGGTTGAGAGCTACGGAGATCAGCCCCAGGTGCTAAGAAAGCCAGTTATGCTTCTACTAATTGTATAAAGTTATCTGGTGCCACAGAAGGAAGTGAAGACCTACATTTGGAAAACTTCACTGGATTGCCAGGGTGGGGAGGGGATATCAAGTGAAGAGGCATACAGTCTTTTTTCTTAGACTATCCTTGGTTGTGGGATGACCATTCTTTCTTCCTTGAACAAACCTCTCATTGCTTTTCGAAATGTTGTTTGCCTGTGCTTTGCTGGGAACAATGAATCTGTTTCCTGAAAAAGGAATCTGAACTGGAAGGTAAGTTACTATTATATTTTGGTAAGGAAGGTTGAAAATCTGAGTAACCCTCTTGATTAACTTTCCCCTTCCCTCCAACCTTTAAAGGACCTCAACAAAGGAAGGACCAAAGAGTAAATTTTTATCTAGGAGATTATTCAACATCTTAGCTTTGACAACCTCTAGTGAATTCTGAGAATGTAGTCAACCAAATAATTTCTTCTCTGACCCAATGACAGCTGCTCTAGGAACAGCATCAGCAGTGTCATAAGCACGTTTTGGAGAATGTTTGGTTTCCTAAGACGCAGAGGATACAAATGAATTCAGAGATGCCTTAGTCTCTGAAGAAGGGAAGTCAGCAATGAACTTTTTCATACTGTCAGCAGAAGCCAGCACAAACTTAAACTTGCAAGCTTTACAGTTCACTATTCTGAACGCTAATGAGGAAAAATTATTATCTTTCTTCCCAACCTATCAAGGCTTTCCCAGTTTGTCAGAAGGAATAAATCTGTTTGGTAGAATGTGATTTTGACAGGAGATAGCAGGATCTGACCTGTGGCTAGAAAAAAGGAATTTGTGGGACTGGGGCACATAACATCAGATTTTCTGGAAGCAGGTGGCTAACTGACAGGCAAATGCTGGCTGCAACAAAAGCATCCTCTAAGTCTGGAAACACAGGAGAAAGAACAGCTGCAGCTCCTTGAGATGTACAGTGGCTAGACCATGTGGAAGGTGCCCTAAAGCATTGGAAGCGTGCTGACGGATCTGATCATTGGCAGGTTGTCCCATATAACTTAGATTACTTCCTTTTCCATGTTAAAATTCACTTAAGCAGGAAGTAATATAGTTCCCTCTACCAGTTAGATCATTGTCACCAGTGTAGCTATAATGTCTTAAAACAGAAATCTAAATATACTTCCTCATGAGTAAGCAAGCACACCCTCCAACCCTTTCCAGAAAATCTGTGCAGGCCCCAACCCTTTCATGGCCATCTCCAACAAACACAGAGAAAAATCCATCACCAAATAAGGAAGCTGTGGATCAAAAAATAACAGTGTTTGGCTTGTAGATTCAATCCTCTACTTTTCAGTTCTGTTAAACAAGCTGCTTACATTAAAGGCATACCTCTCAACCCGGAAGCATCAAAAATCTGGACAAAGGCCTGTGAAAAGTAGGTACAACTGGACAAAAACCAGAGTGCTGGTTAACATAAAATTTGCATGCATAATTATATAACCCCACCCACTCCATTGGAATTGTGGGATACCAACATTTTAAAAAAAGGAAAGCATTGTACCTCTCAAATATCCAGAGTTCTGCAGAATGACCAGATTCGTGGCTCATATTTTTGGTCTGTTTCTCATTAAATTATGGTTTTCTAGCAAATCATTAGCAAAATCCTTGAGAATTCAAGATAGAATATAATGACAGACATTGAGCTTCACCAGGCTACATATCCTTCAGAACATTTATGCTAATTCAAAACCTGTTATTCTGACAACTTGTAAGAGCAATACTTGAAAATGTCTATTTTTAGGCTTTTGTCCTCCCATTATTTATGGCTTTGTCCAGATTTCTTGCTGTAAGGGGTTTAAAGGTATACAGTAGGCCCTCCAGATGCACTATTTAAGACAGGATAAAATAAAATGCAAATTTAGTTAAAATTACTGTTGTGAACTATTGTTAAAGTAACTCCCGGCCACTATGATGTATGAAAGGAGCAGTGGTCTGGCTACTAGACAGATATCGTAGGTAACTATATTATTTTCTTCCAAACTTTAAAAAAAAAACTTTATTTGATGAGGAGGATACGAACAATGTCTAGATAAAAACATAAATGGAACGGAATATGGAAACAGTCCTTCGCTTTACATATAACTGTAAAGAGTAGCTGCACAGAGCAATACATTCTGCTATAAAAGTTGTAAATCCTATAACTGTCCCACTGGACCCAAGCACTGCAGCCAAATGTGCCACTGTTACAACCAAACCTAAAAGAAGTATTACCTGGTCAGCATCTTGCTCCAGAGTCATTCCCATCACCCTGAGGCCCTCTTTAAGCTCCGTGACATCCACTCTTCCATCTTTATTGACATTACGTTTTTCAAAGAGTTCTGCACATCACTTAGAGTTAACACTGGGAGGTTCACAAGCTACAAGTGAAAAAAAAAGCAGTTCCCAAAAAAGTGAAGCATTTTCATTTACAATGACTACAGTGACTTATATATCTGGTTTGTTTGTGTCTTTCGGCTTTTCCCGGTTAGGGGTCGCCACAGCGGAACGCCGGTCCGCAAATGATTGGCAGTTGATTTTTACGTACCGGCTTGCCAGGCCTGACGCACAACCTTCAACAAAGGCACGCCCATTCACGCATGTCTCCACGCAGAAGACGCTCTAGCTGAGAATCGAACCGGACAGCATCTTACTGTGAGGCGACAACGCTACTGCAGCACCACCACTGCAGGTAGTGACTTATATATCTGGTATAAATATCAACATTGTCTCCAAAATGAGAAAAAATGCTCTTTCTTATTTCTTCTTTGCAGTATTGAACACTTATCAATTCAAGCAGCTCGCCAAATTCCTAATGCTCAGTTCTTGTAATCGATTACTGCAGAAATGTAACTCCTCTTGATCCTGTGCTTAATAAATAAATTAAATTAGCAACCCAATTTGAACTGCTGCACTATTCCGTAACAAGTAATATGAGTTTGGAGTCCCATCAACCGTGTACCATTACGCTGTAATCCTAAAGTCCCACAGGCGGCCTCGCACAGGAACCCATTTAAGGAAAAAGACATGACCAATTAGCTTATACTTCCAAACCCCACCTCACAAATCTGCCTGACTTCAGCCAGTCACTTTTACTGAGATGCACAAGGTTTTCCTGGGTTCATTTGGCTAAGAAACATAAATGAAGTACATGTGTGTAGTCCCGTAAGTAAATTACTTTAACATTGTGGTAAAAAATGACAGGATCTCTTTGCATGTTGGCTTATGAACACTCTATAATATTAATCTGGCCAAAGTAATTATTTATGCAAAGTTCGTTTTCACTGTAATGTACACCAACTGGATTTCCCAAATGCCATACTTAAAATGACAAATTTTACCATCCTTAAAGCCTACCAGACCCTCGCTCCCTTGTAGTCTGGTATTCAAAAAAAAAATACGACTGAAGAGACTGTTCTGTGTGCAATAAAAGCATCACTACTCAAATGACTAGAGATGACATCTTTAACTTTTCATTAACAGTGAAATTATCCAGTAACACAGAAAAGGGGGAAACAAAGCTTCCACAACAACCAACACCTGCACACCCAGCTACGATCACTATAACATTTAGCAAACAAGAAAAAAAAAAATATAATAAAGAAGTAAATAAAGTGCTGTTTTTCTGCTGTGAGCAGTCTGTGCTGCTTCAGCTACAAATAGATTGCTGCAGTCTGATATTTAAAAAAAATATACGGCTTTGGAGAGACTGCTCCTGTGTGCAAGGAAACAACCAACAGTAACAGGCAACTTGTCTGTTAGTCTTCCATTAGTTATGTGGAATCTAAGTCAATTTCTCATTGTGTGGCATGCCATGGACTATAGCTGTAAGCAATGAAGTCAGGATTTAAAGGGGCCACTCGGAAATTTGTGGCACCCTATTATTTCACCCCTCAAAATGGGAAATACCGAGGAATTTGGTACGGTTGAGAGGCATGAAAGGTGATAACTCTGAATGTACTTCTCAATATGCTAGCCAGAAGAGTTTCAGAGCAAACAGACACAGTATATCAACTGTACCTTTTCCATCTCATCCATTTAAACAGTTTTACTCTCAGTTTTCCAAGTAAGTAGCTAGCAAACACAACAGTGAATCTCAGTTGCTGATCATTAGTTTCGGCTATGGAAAATTCATCATGGTGCAGTCCCACTACAAGCTCTCACAAATGAATACTTCTCTAAATTTAGTAACTTAAGGAAAAGAAAGTCATTTCACAAAAAGGGATTACTGCGGTGCTGGCAGCATCATCAGTGAATGTGATAAGCAAGTGGTATTCGTCAGGCAATGTCATTGCTGTGCAGTTCACCAGAAAATGTGACACAAGAGTTAGTCACAGCTCAGCATCTTAAAAACAGATGAAGATGAAGCAAGTTTGCTCCAGCTGGAGATTTAAGAGTAGAATTACAGGAAAGTCACTAAACATGAAAAACAAAACTGTTAACAACTGCAGCCTAAGGAAAAGAAGCTCCTTTGAAGTAGACCTCCTGGTTGTATTTACTACTAGTTCTTATGTGTGCAGCACTAAAAAACAATGAACCAGTACTGACTGCACTACCCAGGAAAACTATGCTGGCCCACAATGTATGCTGTAGGCCTTAAATATGACTCTTCCTTGGCAGTAGCTTTTCTGATGTGCAGAGCAAGTGCAAATTCAAAGCAGCAGATGTTCAGTGATGCCTACATAACTTGCAAATTTTTCAATGTATATCCATCAAAGATGTTAAAGTAGGGCCTTCAAGAACGCACCATGCACTATATGTTTTCCCAAAATCAGACCCACAAACTAACACCAAGAAAGATCAACATACAAAAATCGCTACTCCCACGGTTTTCATTATCGTTATTTGTAAATCAGTGTGTGTCATCATATTAAACGAAAAAAAGCAGACATACATATTTGGTATAAAGCTCACTTTTCAGTTTATTTTATTTAAATATGTATTTACTTTACTTGTACTTGTTAAATGAATACTCCCACTGGGAACCGTGCCACTTTTCAGAAGAGACACAAGGAGAAAAGCTCTAAGAGGCATACTGGAAAGTGTTGCCGTCTCACAGCAAGAGGTTCAATTCTCAGCTGGGTTGCTTTCTGTGCTGAATCTGCATGTCCTCCCTGTGTTCGCATGGGTTTCCTCTGGGTGCTCCAATTCCTCTGGTTTCCTCTCACATTCCAAAGACATGCAGTAGGGGGATTGGACAGACACTCTAAACTGGCCACAGGTGTGTGTGTGTGTGTGTGTGTGTGTGTGTGTGTGTGTGTGTGTGTGTGTGTGTGTGTGTGTGATATGAAAGAACTACCATGGCAGGGCTAGCCACCCAGTGGTGTAAACCTTGGCTCTAGATGATTGTCACTGTTGAAGTGGCACCCGACACCATCTGCAAAATTGGGAACAAAGGAGTTGTGGATGGATGGATGGATGGATGGATGGATGGATGGACAGGGAAACAAGATTACATTACACATGTATTATTCGTTTACATTATGAGAAATCAAACACATTATTCTACAATACTGAAACAAGGTAATGGCCAAGGACAAACGTATGTGTATACCAGTTTAATTTACTTTATTTTATTTATCTTTTGTTGACCGGGTTAGACCCACTAGATTAATGACATAGTTGAGCTAGAGAAATTCAAGGCAGTTATAGTAAAAAAAATTGGCTGTGTCTGTTAAGCAGATTATGTTTTCCTTTATCATATGAGGTAACTCTGGTCGAAGTGTTTAAGCTAAAGCCCAGGTAACATAGTTAACAGGTGTACACAAATGATAAGTTACAGTATCTAGTAGTGAAAGTGAGTATGATGACAGTGCCCTAGCCCAGCAATCAAGGAGGCTCAATCCTCACCACTAACACCAGGGAGGTCGTCTCCTGAAAGAGAGGAAAGGATAACTAATATACACAGTAAAGTACAATTTCCCTTAAGTGCACACAGAGATCACAGTCAGTCTGGGGCTGGTTGCTCACTTGATCACCAGGTCCCTAATAAGACTCCCCACTGGCACAGCTATAGGGTCCAGGTCTCTGCTTAGCTGGGCAAGCTAAAACCTCCAGTACCCTCTGTCCAACCAGTGCTTCATGTCCCTGCCCAAGTAGTTGACACAACACACACACACACACACACACACACACACACACACACACACACACACACACACACACACACACACACACACACTTTGAGATAAGTATTTATACAACTTCACAGACACTCCTGGAAAAGGCTGATGCAGATTCTCCAGTTGTGCCCCTTTACCCAGACCATACGGTATTAACCACCCAGCTAATAATATCAGCTACTAAAAGGAACTTAAAAGGGTGTCCAATTATTACTGTGCAATATTATTATCCAATGGTAATGTGACTATTCAGTCTAGGCTTATTGGAAGGGCTTTGACACTAAACTCTTTAAATACATAATGTACTCTAAAGCACAATTTATCTCTACATAAACCAGCCACAGGTAGAAAGTTTTTAAAAATATTTAATAATAAATAATTAAAACACAAGACAAAACTACTACACCACAGAGATATCTAAGAGTTCAGAGATCACACAGAAACTTAAAATAATATAGTAGGACAGGTCTGATTTCAAAGAAAAAGACCTAATTAATCTTTACTAGCTTTAACTATTCCTACAAGAAATCACAGTGCTAAAACTTACATGTGAGCATAAGGCAGAGTGCTGATGAGTTGGATATCAAAATCAACATGCTTCCTGTCTCTTGTGAGAAATAGTATTTAAACATTACTAACAAACATGTCTCTAAGGCTCTCCCAAATTACATAATTTTTGACACTTAGTCTGGGGTTCTCAGGCCTCAAACTGCATTATTTAGCAATCTAACACCTGCTCAGTAACTTACAACAATACAAGTCATTTCACATGTATACTCTATAACAGAAACCAGAGCAATAAAGCACATTCCACATCTAAATTCTGGTCATAAACTTTAGCCTTAAAACAATGGGCATGAAACCTTAATCCAGACTTACTGGAGCCAAATTCTAACATGAAAGGGTTACAACATGCTTCACTGGGCCAGTAGAGTGCAATGTTGTCACATATTTTGCAGTTTCACATTTCACAGTATTCTTTTACACTCAAGGAAACATGCCTGTATTTTACATTTATTTACAAATGCCAGAATTATGTATCAAATTCTATTTGACAAGGCTGGCAGCATTTGCCCATCTCTCCCCAATCATCACATCTCCCCCCCCGGGAACTCAAGCAAGTTTTTCAAGTGCCCCTTGAGAAACATCGCTTGAGAGTGTCAGGTCTATCTGGGTGTACCTCACCCCATTCCTTGTCTTGAGAGCCCATCTGCATTGGCATTGCTACTCACACTGCAGTGCTGCACTGACATATAACATGCTTGTAACCCCAGACTCCATCTTAGCAACTTGGCATTTTGCTGACTGATTCTGTTTAAACATGTTAGAGGGTTATGATCTGTCATCACAGTGAATTTTCTTCCATACAGATAAGGCTGAAGTTTTTCTAGTGCCCACACTATGGCTAGACATTCCTTTTCTACCGCTGCATAGCATTCCTCCTTGGGTTGGAGCCTACCACTGAGATAAACCACTGGGTGCTCTTCTCCCTCTGAAGAAATCTGGCTAAGTACAGCCCCCACCCCATAGTTTGAAGCATCCATCTGCACAACAAAGTCTTTGCTGTAGTCTGGACTGGCTAACACAGGGGGTCCTCCCAAAGCTTCCTTAAGCTTCTGAAATGCCTGCTCACATGCTGGGGTCCACACTACCTTATCTGGCCTGTTCTTCCTTGTCAGGTCTGTGAGGGGAGCAGCTATGGTACTATAATTAGGAACTAATTTTCTATAGTACCCTGCTGTCCTCAAGAATGCCCTCACCTGCTTTTTGGTAACAGGTGCAGGCCATGATGGCAGGTTCTGGCCTTATCTTACCACTCCCCACTCTATGTCCTAGGTAGGAGACCTCTGCCATACCCACCTGACATTTGCTTGGCTTAATGGTCAACCCTGCACTCTGTAGTCTGCCCAGCACCTCCCTGACATGCTGAAGGTGCTCTTGCCAGGAATGGCTGTAGATAGCAATATCATCCATGTAAGCATGGGCAAACCCTCCTGCTCCTGTTAAGATATGATCTACTAGCCTCTGGAAAGTCACTGGGGCATTCTTCATCCCAAAGGGCATCTTTGTGAACTCATACAAGCCAAAAGGAGTCACAAAGTCTGACTTCTCTCTAGCACTGGGAGTCAAGGGCACCTGCCAGTAACCCTTGGTAAGATCAATGGTTGTAAGATACTTAGCCCCACCCAGCTGCTCTAGGGCCTCATCTGTCCTAGGCATGGGGTAAGCATCTGAGACTATGTGACTATTTAATTTCTTGTATTCCACAGAGAACCTGGTGCTGCCATCCTTCTTTGGCACCAGCACCACTGCTGAGGCCCAGGGACTGCTAGACTCTTGAATCACCCCTAGTTCCAACATCTCCTGTACCTCCTCCCTCAGAGTCTGTTTGACTCTCTCAGACACCCTATAAGGGGCCTGCCTGATAGGCCTTTGGGGTCCTGTAGCCATCTGGTGCTGCACCAGGTGGGTGTTCCCTGGTTTCCCGGTGAACATGACCCCAAACTCTTGCAACACTGCTCGGATTTCTCGAACCTGGGTAGGAGAGCTGCTGGGACATTGCTACCCCTTCCACCGAGGTGTCAGCCCGAGCCTCAATGAGGAGATCAGTCCCCAGATCTCCCTCAGGCTCCTCCTGCAATCCACTGCAAATGCTCAGCACAAGGGCCTCCCTACCATGGTAAGGTTTCATCACGTTAACATGGTACAATATGTGCCCCTGCCATCTGCCTAGCACTTCCACCATGTAGTTAACAACTTACCACCTTGTAGGGTCCCTCCCAAGCTGCTTGTAGCTTGTTGTGTCTGACAGGAATGAGAACCATTACCTGCTGCCCCGCAGTATATTCCCTAGCTCAAGCATTCCTGTCATACCACACCTTTTTCTGTTGTTGGGCTTCTGCCAGGTTCTCCTGGGCTAGGCCCATGAATTCCCTGAGCCTTGTACTGAGGTTCAGGACATATGCCACAACAGACTCCTTGTGAGACTCACAGTCATCATCCCACTTATCTCGAATTAAATCTAGAGGTTCCCTCACCCTATGCCCATACAGCAACTCAAAGGATGAAAAACCTGTGGATTCCTGGGCAACCTCTCTGTAAGCAAACAACAGATGGGCAAATATTTGTCCCACTCCCTCTTAAACTGATCTGCAAATGCCTGTAGCATGGACATGATTTTAGAGTTTAACCTCTCAACAAGACCATTAGTCTGGGGGTGGTCTTCATGTGCTTCACCCCACAGGACTTCCACAGGCAAGCCAGCAGGTCTGATATAAAGTAGGCACCTCTGTCAGACAGTACTTCTTTTGGGAAACCTACCCTGCTGAAAATCTCTAGCAAAGCATTTGCCACCTTCTCTGCCTCATTGGAGGACAAACCCACTGCCTCAGGGTATCGTGTAGCATAATCTACAATCACTAGGATATACTTTTTCCCTGTGGAACTTGGGGTACTCAGAGGACCCACACTATCCATAGCTACCCTCTGAAATGGCTCCTCGATCAGAGGCAAAGGCATCAAAGGAGCTCTCACCTTGTCTCCTGCCTTGCCTACCTTTTGGCACTGCTCACAGGTCCTGAAATACTCTGTTACATCTCTGTAAATTCCAGGCCAATAGAAGTTCTGCATAATATGCCTCTTTGTATGTTTTATGATCATATGACCAGCAAAAGGAATATCATGGGCCATGGCTAGAAGCACCAGATGGTAAGCTCTAGGCACTACCAACTGCTGCTTCACCTCAGGCTTCGTGCCCACTGAGTGGCGCACAGCTACAGTTATCCCACTCCACAAGGGGGAATCCACCTTGGATCCTGGGAACTACCGCCCCATCAGTCTGACGAGCCTGATCTGCAAGGCCATGGAACATATTATCATGGAACTTATAAACAAAGACATCGGCAACCTTAAAACACTAGACCCCACCCAGTTTGGGTTTGTGAAGGGCCGATCTTGTCTCCTGAACCTTACTGACTTGTTCGAATCAGTCTCCAGAGCCATGGACAAGGGTAAGGCAGTCCAGACAGCCTATCTGGACCTCGCCAAGGCCTTTGACACCATCCCTCACTCTGGAATCATAGATAAACTTACTAAGTTGGGCATTAATCCCTACGTCACCCAATGGGTTGCTAACTGGCTTACTGATAGAACCCACACTGTAAAAGTAGCTGGCTCCAAATCCAGCTCCAGACATGCGACAAGTGGAGTACCTCAGGGTTCAGTCCTGGGACCTCTCTTGTTTGGCATCTACTTCTCTGAAGTACAGGCCAACACTAAGGGACTCTGGCTAACAAAGTTCGCAGATGACTGCAAGCTGGGAGCCATTACTGAATCCCCAAATGATGTGGATACTCTACAAAAGGGCCTTACAGAAACAGATGCTTGGTGCCAGAGCCATGGGCTCAAGCTCAATGCCAAGAAATGTATAGTTATCCCCTTTGGGAAAAAACATGTACCCATGAATTATCACATAGGTGGCAGTACACTAAACACCGAAAGTGTGATAAGAGACTTAGGGACACAGGTGGACAGTGGTCTCATCTTCAATAACCACATCGCCACAACAGTCAGAAAATCCTTCTATGGGGCACACCTCATCACTAAGGGCTTTTCATCCAGAAAAAAGGAGGTCATTGTCCCACTGTACTCATCCCTCATTAGACCCATTATAGAATACAACGCCCCATTTGGTATGTACCTCTCAAGACATCTGCAACAACTGGAAAGGCCACAGAAATACCTCACTAAAAGAATCACAGGCCTAAAGCAGATGCCCTATGCTGACTGCCTTAAAAAACTCCAGCTATACTCTGTCTGATATCGTCTACTCCAAGGCAATCTCTGCTTAACATACAAGGCCATGTCAAACCCAGAGCTGCTGGACATGCTACACTTAAAGAAATCCCAATCCCTCAGAGCCACACACTCCAGGGATCTAAATCTTGTCATCACAATAAACAAAACATGCTGGAGGGATAGGTTCCTGACCCAGAGACTCCCCATACTCTGGAATAGACTGCCCATACATGTCAAGCAGAGCGCCTCTTTGGCCCTCTTCAAAAGGAACCTTGATGACTGCATGGGAGAAAGGAGATTTGCCCCGGGGATCACGTAAGTCACCCTGCTAGACAGGGGTCCAGGGAAGTAAATAGTGTGGGAAGAAATAGCCAAGGAATTGTTATGGCTTGGCTTGTATAGGCCCTAGGGCCGATAGCCTAGTACCAATGTATGAACCTATGAACCTATACTCTCTCACCTTCTAGCCCTCCCTCAGGGGTCCACTCTCTGTACAGTAACCCTTTGTTTCAGTATACAGATTCCCCCTTCCCTTGA
The DNA here is from genome assembly GCF_019279795.1 of Protopterus annectens. Taxonomy (NCBI): domain Eukaryota; kingdom Metazoa; phylum Chordata; order Ceratodontiformes; family Protopteridae; genus Protopterus; species Protopterus annectens. The sequence goes on from NC_056748.1 coordinate 722,601,562, forward strand.
GAATCAGGTGCCTCCCTAGCTACCTGCCTCAGGCCTTGCAATGTAGGGTCTGACAGATGAGCCTGTCTCAAGTCTCTCCTTGTAACCCTTCCCAGCTCTCCTTCCACAGGAAGTCTGGCATCCTCTGACAGCGGTGCCTCACTGTCAGCCTGGGTACTACTACTCACCTCTACCTTTGCAGTCACTCTGTCCAAGGGACCATCAGTACCCACAAGCAGCTGTGGCTCACCTTTAGTCTCACTGCTACAGAGCAGCTCCCTCCCTGAAGTAATCACCTCAGCAGTTCTGGCTGCAAGTATGCAGTCTGTCTGGGTCTCCCCCAGGCTACAAGACTTACATGCTTGTCTCCAAACCTGACTGCGTGTAACTGCACTATCAAAATCATTCCCTATCAGGACATCTGCAGGTATATCCTCAAACACACCTACTTGCTGGCTTCCTTTTCCACCCTCCCAGTCAAGGTGAACCCTAGCCAAAGGCATTTGAAATGGGATCCCTCCTAAAGCCCTGACTGGAGTAGACTGCCCAGGCAAGTAGAGCTCCTCTGTAACCAGTGCAGGCTTTACAATGGCTATATCAGAGGCTGTGTCTCTCTTAGCAATGGCCTTTTTGCCATTCACTACAATAAGATCTAACGTCTGGTGGTAGTTTGGTACACTTTTTGTTCCAAGACAACCTACTGTTGGCATTTTGTCTTTCCCACTTACTGGCTCCCTCACCTTTGGTTCCCCACCTTGCAGCGTGGACATCTGTATGCCACACGGCCCCACTGGTTGCATTCAAAACATTTAACCCTAGCTCCTGGACATGTACCTGAACAAGTGTCTTCCCCTGCTACTGGTGGATTCTGTTGGGGCAGTCTGTGCTGCCCAACATGGGCTCCTTTAGTCCCATGAGCAGTACTGGGGGTCCATTTCCTGTGCAGGGCTGCCCTGTTTGCTAGGTATAGGTCTCCCTTCTTCCCCAACTCCTCTGAAGTAGCACACTGTCTATCAGCTAACCAGATCCTCATGTCCTCAGGCAAAGTGCTAAGGGCTTGTTCCCTTATAAAAAGGTCTGCCAGCCCTTCAAAAGTGGTGCCCTGACATCCACTCACCCAGCTATGAAAATAAGTGCTCAGTTCAGCAACATATTCACATACATTTTCATCTGCCTTGCATCTATGCTCACGAAACACTTTCCTATACATTTCCGGTGTTAGCTTAAAACATTCCAACAAGTGTCTTTTTACAGCAGTATAATCAGAAAAGTCAGTGTCATGCATTTTTGCTAAAGAAGTTACAGCTTCAACCATGAAGTAAGGGGGTCAGGAACCGTACCCAGATCCCTTGGTCAACTTCATACTGTTTACATACTTGCTCAAACATATGAATGAAGATATCAAAATTATCCCCCTCTTTAAACTGTGGAAGAAATGTACTGACCTTTTGTGCTTCTGGGGTCCGGTTACTCCCTTCCCTATTACCTCCATGACTCTGGCGAAGAGTCAGTATTTCCCTCTCATGCCTCCTCTGCCGTTCATTTTCCTCAGCTTGTAGACTCCTTATTTTCTCAGCTGCTTCTAGTTCCATACGCCTGGCCTCCAACTCAAGTCTCATTAGCTCCAGCTGGATTTTTAAGTCCACTGCAGAAAGGCTGAGCTGTCCATTCTCCGAGGATATTGCATCTCCACTGTCAGTCTGATTGTCCTCCAGGCTGCTGTTTTCTGATGCAGCTGTAACCAAGGCTACAATCAGGTCTGCTTTAGTCAGGTTTCCATGCACCAGTCCCCTAGCCTGGCACATCTCTGCCAGCTGGCTCCTTGTCAGCTTTCATACTCCTCTGCTGACATACTGTCTGCTCACCCTGACTAACACTAAGCTAACAGAAGAAATAAAATGATTGTGGCTGTTTTAGAGTGCAAAATACTTTCAGAGATCACTGTACATAAGCTACAGGAATTCGCTCTACCCCCACCACTCCAAGCCAATTAGTATGTGAAGTAGATCCCACCAATGCTAAACACTTGTGATGACTGTGCCCTGGCCCAGCAATCAAGGAGCCTCAATCCTCACCACTAACACTAGGGAGGTCGTCTCCTAGAAGAGAGGAAAGAATAACTAATATACACAGTAAAGTACAATTTCCCTTAAGTGCACACAGAGATCACAGTCAGTCTGGGGTTGGTTGCTCCATTGTTCACCAGGTCCCCAGTAAGACTCCCCACTGGCACAGCTATAGGGTCCAGGTCTCAGCCTAGCTGGGCAAGCTAAAACCTCCAGTACCTTCTCTGGTCACCAGTGCTTTGTGTCCCTGCCCAAGTAGCTGAGACAACACACACACAATTTGAGATAAGTATTTATACAACTTCACAGACACTCCTGGGAAAGGCTGACATAGATTCTCCAGCTGTGCCCCTTTACCCAGACCATACGGTAGTAATCCCTGCCACCACCCAGCTAATAATATCAGCTACTAAAAGGCCATTAAATGGGTGTCCAATTATTACTGTGCAATATTATTATCCAATGGTAATGTGACTATTCAGTCTAGGCTTATTGGAAGGGTTAGACAGTAAACTCTATAAATATATAATGTACTCCAAAGCAAAATTTATCTCTACATAAACCAGCCACAGGTAGAAGGTTTTAAAAATATTTAATGATAAATAATTAAAACACAAGACAAAACTACTACACCACAGAGATATCTAAGAGTTCAGAGATCACACAGAAACGTAAGATAATACAGTAGGACAGGTCTGATTTCAAAGAAAAATACCTAATTAATTTTTACTAGCTTTAACTATTCCTACAAGAAATCACAGTGCTAAAACTTACATGTGAGCATAAGGCAGAGTGCTGATAAGTTGGATATCAAGATCAAAATGCTTCCTGTCTCTTGTAAGAAATAGTATTTAAACATTAGTAACAAACATGTCTCTAAGGCCCTCCCAAATTACATAATTTTTGACACATAGTCTGGAGTTCTCAGGCCACAAACTGCATTATTTAGCAACTAACACCTGCTCAGAAACTTACAATAATATAAGTCATTTCACATGTATACTCTAACAGAAACTAGAGCAATAAAGCACATTCCACATCTAAATTCTGGTCATAAACTTTAGCCTTAAAACAATGGGCATGAAACCTTCATCCAGACTCACTGCAGCCGAATAATAACATGAAAGGGTCACAACATGCTTCACTGGGCCAGTAGAGTGCAATGTTGTCACATATTTTGCAGTTCCACATTTCACAGTATTCTTTTACACTCAAGAAAACATGCCTGTATTTTACATTTATTTACAAATGCCAGAATTATATATCAAATTCTATTTGACTAGGCTGGCAGCCTTCGCCCATCTCTCCCCAATTGTCACAGTGAGTACCAGAACAATTCTCAGAGACTAAAAGCAAAAACAAACAAACAAACAAACAAAAAAAAATCACTACCCAAAGAACAACTTATTCACAGACTTCTCACAGTAGTTACATTCCCATCCAATAAATCAAGGTAAAATATTTTTACAACCAATGTTTGTTGTTTGCAGTAGTATTGATTCATTTAACACAGACTTAGGTTAGATAAACACAGCAGCACAATGGCTTGGTATCTAATGCTTTGCCTCACAATTCCAGGGTTCAGTCCTGGTTTCTGATGAGGAACTTTGTGCAGTCTGCATGTTTTCCTTGTGTCTGCTTAGGTTTACTCTAGCTACTCTGCTTTTACCCTACTCTGAAAAAGCATACTGCTACAGTGTCCACTTATATTTCATTTCCCCTTGCCCTACAAAACTGGGTTGTGGATAACAACAGTTCATGATGGCCAGTTCACTTAGATAACAAATGGATAAATTAAAAATGTACTCTCTGGAGCAGCTCAGAATGATAAGTATTTAAAAAGTTCATATATTATAATAAAGCAAAAAGAGACAGCACTATACCCAGCTGGACTGTACTTTGTACTTATATGATAATTAATTTTAACATTTTCAGCTAGTGCCAGGCCAGTCATAAACCAGTTGAGAACAGCATATTCCTGAGCCACTCAATATGCTGCAGAAATTCTATCGGTGATGGAACCAACTGGAATGTAACTATAAACTAATCAATACTGAGGTGAATCATGCTTGCATCTCAGCAGCTGGGTTACGAAGGTTAAAAAGGATCAATACTGCTTTGTACCATAGTCACAATAGTAACCGATGGATGCCTCTTCTGTTTTAGTAACAACGCTGGGAGAAAAACATCAAGATCAGTGAAAATGGCAAATGTTTTCACAAGCAGGTTTGCTATGTCTGACTGATGGCAAGGCAAAGAAAAATCAGTGGAATGGTGACAGTTTGCAGTACATATGTATAAACTTGCTGCTCAATAACACTGCTGGCATCTAGCATCTTGTAAAAGTTTCATGTGATCTGGCAAAAACAGTACAGCTCTGAAAACATGCCTTAATATCAACTGACATTCGTGAGAAAGATTCTGAAATTTGTCCTGAAAGTTTACATGTGACAGACTCCTCAACCCATGGCCACACTAATTCCAACAACAACACAGAATGGATCAATATTATACTCAACCATTCTGTTTTAATTTCATATCACCATCTGCCTACAAACAGGACAGGGTTAATATTTAACAGCAGGCAGTGCGAGCTGGGACTTCATTCATGCTCTGAAAGGATGTGTGCTGAGCCTGCGGTTTTGTTAGAAAAGATGCAGTGTCCTCTGTGTCTGCAGTGAGTTGAAAGAGGGAAGTCGGAGCATCAAATGAAATGGCAGCTCAGTTGTGCATTCCACTCCAATCAATAAGGAGGAGGTGGTGTGGAATAAAGCAAACAACACCCCTGCCCCCATTCTTACACCATCTGACTGACATTCAGCTGGATTAGTGACAACACAGAAAGGATGGATTTCCCTGAGTCAGGTTTATCACTGTATTTAGAAAGACCATTTTTTTTTTCAAGTTTGACCTTCAGTTTCTGCTGAGATTAGATAAGTGTTGCTGCCTTTTGCATTTATTGAGCTTTTAATTATAGTCTGGATGCTTTAGTGTCATATAAAATGCCCTAGCATTATTTGCTGTTCATGAGATATACAGAACTGTTCTATGTACCAGTACGCCTTCCTTTTGTACAGATGCTACTTGTTTGCACTCTGCTGGGATCACACTTTGCACTAGACAATGAATCTTACTAAGAACAATGAACACCTACATCAGATATAGCTTGAAGCTTTAGTAATGATGAAAAAAAAAGCTGCAAAGCCACTTGCACCCTAGGATACCTCAGACAGATATACACACACACACACACACACACACACACACACACACACACACACACACACACACACACACACACACACACACACACACACACACACACACACACACACACTCTTTTCTTTCCTAGTGGGATAGAGTACAGGCAATCAGCAGGTCGTTTCTGACTTTGGTTAGCATTCTAGAATGTCAGTGAGAACAAACTGTGCCTACCCATCTCCACTTTCCCTCTGCAAACTATCACCATGTGATTCTGTCCATGTATGTGTGGGCATGTAGACCCTGCAGTACTTCAGCAGCATTCCCACTCACTCTGCCACCCACACAACACACTCCTACTGCTCTTAGGACTCCTTGTCCTACAGACAATTGAAACTGCATCAACAGATACAGACTGCCTCTGTTTTAGAAATGCTTTTCAGTTAACCCTAGCCACCCAAAGCGGAAAAGCTCCAGATAGCAAAATGAGTTTAATCAACATGGTTTGTAAGAACAGATACTGAGTGACTTAAGACTGTCTGTCAGTGCCTCTGCTATGCCAAAATATGCCAACTGAAGGTCTAATGAGCTAATTTTACTTTTGCTGCAGCAAATGTTAATCTAGAAGTACAAAACCTATGTGTGATATATATCAGTTCTGCAAAAAAAATGCAGAAATCTACAGAATCTGAGCAGTCTTGGTTATTTTGTCAAAAACGTGTTCTTACTGTCATGACAAAAAGCTAACAAAGCAAGAACCAGTTAAATGTAAGGAAACTAAGAAATATAAGCAGAAAATATGGCATGCAAAAACACTTACGAAAGACTGCTGAATGATGCATGCTCCTTTAGTAAACAGTAACAATGTTAGTGACAGTTGCATGCTGGAAAGGAAAATAAAGTACAAAAAGGGATATGTATAACTGCTTCACTATTTTTTATTATATCTAAATGTACTGCTAGTGACTAAGAGTTAGGGTCCCCATGTTATGCTAAGTTTTGTGGAACTGGTCCAGACTGTCACAGCTAGGAATACTGAAACCATTTCAGCTCCTACTTTAAATGACTAATGTAAAAACCCTGACACAATCAAACAAACTGCACACACCAAAGATGGAGAAAAAAATCACGGTTCTAAGTGTTCAGAATTGTACGCTTTCACTTAGATGGGGTCGATAAATCAGCGTTCGCTTTTTTAAGCATTCGCTGATTTAATATAGACCATATATATATATATATATATATATATATATATATATATATATATATATATATATATATATATATATATATATATATATATATATATATAAAATTTTACTTATTTTATTTATTTATTTTTTTTAAGATATTTTTTCCTCCCTGGAGCTGATCATTGGCTGCCACTGGTCGCTCTCTTCATCTACCAGCTATAATGGGCATTCTTCTATAGCCCCACACTTACTCTAGCCCTCTCTAAGGACTGGTGAGGAGAGTGAGGCATCTTGATGCAGAGTTATACTGCTGCCTGGGTAGTTTCTCTTATGCAATAAATCCTCATTTTCCCTCTGTGTATGCCAGTATTTCCATATGGGTAGATACGCACTGGTGAAGTGAAGTGCTATGTATCGTTGCACCTCAGCAGTGACTCAGGCAATGTCTCCAGATTATTCCCATTTTAGGATATAACCTCCCTTATTCATCTCCACCTTCCTTCAGGGATCTAATTCAAGGAATAAGCCATTGTAGCCCTCCCCACAGATTAGTCATGTCAATGCGTCCTCCACCACTCCACAGATACATAAGCCTAATTGAACCTAGATTGCTTGGGCCATAGTTTGGGTTTTATCCCTCTACACCACAGCTTGGCTCAAAAGTGCATAAGCTATACTGTATAGAGTTATAAACACAATGATTATACAAAAAGAAAGCAATTATAAACATAAAAAAAAATTATGACTGTAAGTTTTAACTCTTGAAAGTAATGTTTCCATTTCTTATACTCTATAAGGGTATCATTCTGAAGGTTGAATACATTTTTAAATGAAAGGTGGGTGCAAGAACATTAGGTTTGACTGCAACACTTAAAACTTCTGGCTACAACCTACACAAACCTTAAACAAACAATAACACAAACCATACATAAACACAAACTTTAACAGAAGACAAGAACCATTTCACACACTTCATCTGCTAATTTCCTGAAGTAAGACAAAATTTAAAGCTCATACTTAACCAGTTGCCTGTTTTCTCAAAACACTGCATACCCAAGTATTCTTCAATTCCATTGTTTCTGACTCTACAAACTCTTTAAGAACGCTATTCAATCACCCACAACACTTTGTGTAAAGTAGTACTTTTCTGGATCTGCTCGTACCTTAGAAGAGCTATATATCTACCTTATGTCATCAAATGGTGTCCTCCTGTCACACATGAATTTAGAAGATGATATCCACCTGAGAAGAAATACAACCTCATGAGGTGTTTTTCCTCTCCTAAAACCTGCATATGTTAAGATTGTTGACTGTTTATATTAAGTCACCCCTGGATACACAGCAGCAAGCACCACCCTGCTGTGATGGGAGTTGACAAGTGGCTGCAGGGACACAGGTAGGTTACTGTCCACTTAAGGGGTGCTTTATTCAGAGCATTTTTCTTAATCCAAAAATAATGGGAAGAAATCATTATTAATTTCCTCCATTCAATCTATTATCAAGTCCTTTCCTTCCTACCCTCCGTCTAACCTTATCTCTAGTGCTAACCCATTGCCATAACTGCATCCTCTAGCAATCCTGAATTTCTCTAAAATCTAAAAAAAAAGAAGAAAAGAAAAGAAAACCCAGCTCAAACACTTAAACCTCTTCAAAATTCTCATCACTGCACCCTACATTCCTTAAGAAAGCAGCTGACAAAATTGCCACACCTCTCACCTACATCTTCTGCCTCTCCCTTACTACAGCAATTGTTCACCCCACCTTTAAACATTCCACCATAGTCCTTCTTGCAAAGGTTCCTCTACCCAAAACTCATAAAGATGTAAGGCCTATATCCAATCTCTATCCTATTGTCAAGAGTTTTGCAAAACTCTTTTACAAACAGTTACACATACATAACAGTTACAACTTACTGTCTGACAAGCAGCTTGGGTTCAGAAATGCCTTTGGTGCAGAAACTTAGCTGGTTAAGTTAGCTCTCTGGGCTGGTGCAATGAACCAGCACCACATGACATCCCACCCCTAGCTTAAGTGAACAGCAAAAAAGAGCACTTCACTGTAATAAGCCTTAAGTGATTGTCTTATTACAGTTAGATAGATCTAGGCACCCCTCCAGCAAAAATAAATAAATAAAATCAAAAAGGACATTATTTCTACCAACCAGGTGGTCAGATGCATGACTCATTCCCCTGCCTCAGCTATTCATTTCCTGTTTCTGTTCCCTGCCCCCCCAACTCTCCTTTAACATATTAAAAAAAAAAGACATTTCTTCTTTTAAACTGTAGCAAACAGTTCCTACAGTTTATAGCCCTCCTGTACAGAGTGCTACAGCACTGAAAAAAAAAAATGATTTGTTTCTTAAACTGTGGCAAACTGCTACACTATAGCAAGCAGTTGCTACAGTTTAGACTACACAAAGAGAGCTACAGTGCTCAGGTTTGACTGCAAATGCAATACCGGCTTTTAAAAGACGGTATGACATTAAAGAGCAATCAGGATCGGCTGATCATGCCTCCAACACTTTGCACTCAGGGATGTTGCCCTATACCCTTGTCCTGCCCTAGCTACTCTACTGCTTCAGCGCCACTATAGTGCTAACAGTCACTGACTCTCTCCCTCTCCATCCCCTCCTCTCTCTCTATATATATATATATATATATATATATATATATATACTCTGTTAAACACCAATGAGGGCATTGTATTGCTGGTATTTTTGTTGATATGACAAGAGCTTTCAAAACTGTAAACCACTATCCAGTCTTAGGCAAAATGGTCCAATTTGCCTCAATAGGACCCCACTTCCTTAAGGGACCCTACACTAGGTTATGTCAGGATCATTATTTGGCATAGTGCTTTGCTTTAGAGACAACAAAGCAAATTGCAAGGAATTTGCCTACAGGCAGTCTTACTCCTGTAGCAGTTAAAAGTTTAGTTAGTGGAGCAGACATTTCCCATCATGCACTACTCTAACGGCAAGTCCAGTATTATTATTAGTAACTGTAGCTTCACATCTTTTGTATGGTTCAGTATGTTAGCTGCTCATCCTAACTTAGTGGGTATCTGCTGTTGCTCAGGGTGCAACAGAGTTGCACAGATTTTCCAGACTCTGCTACACTTTGCTGTGAAGGAAAGGTTAGTTTGCTGTTATTTTTTGTATTTCTGTATTGCCTTTCTATATTTTGAATACTGTAGTTTGTTTTCTTTATCTTGTGTTTTGCTTGCATTCTGTTTTAACAGCATATTAAAACTTCAAAAGAGACCACAGCTCTCTCTGTTCTGAGTCAGGCAGAATTTTTTCCTCCCTCCCACCCATTTAAGTTGTCTTGTTAAATACCACTGTCTTTCTAGTTGCCCGCCTCTTATGTTAATCTGACCATATATCTCATTTCTCTCTACTTTCACTGGCTTATGTGAGTAATCACAAAACCATCACTTTTGAAATCCCACCCTTCAATTATTTAAATTTATTGGCCATCCTACAGTATTTCATAGTACCAAAATACAAAGGTAACCACCCCTTTCAGTCCATCTTGCTGTTTTAAAAATAGTAACTCTCCACTAAACCTTAACTTTTTAAACAGGTAAAACTCAAGTTACCTACTTTCATATCTAACTTCTCTAGTGCACACTGCAGAGTGCATTCTTTTCAATCTTACCTTTAAGCATCCCTGTTACTAGCACTTTCTCTAATACCTAAAAGATCATCTCTACTTGACTCCAAGTAGACTTTTCTCTATCTGTTAAACCTAGCACTTGCTCCTACAGTACTTATTACCTTGATACGGCACTCTTATAGATAGCACCCCAAATAGGCAAACCCCCATTTCTCGGTCACCCACGTCCCCCGTATTCTCTTTTAAAGTTTTTGTCTAGTCCTTCTAGCATGTCGAGGGATCAGTTGCTAGTGTCCTCTCCTGCTCAGCTGGTGAACCTGGGAATATTGAGGCAATGTTACAATTGCCTCATGTACACAGACAACCCTCTCCTCCTCCCACAAAACACAAATACATGCGAGATGCAACTATACGGCCAAACTGGAGGCTGAGCTCTCTCAACATAGGACTGGCAAGACCAGTCAGGAGGAGAAGGTTACCACACACACTATAGACCCAGTCTCACATAGTACCATCACAACCTCAAATCATACACATAAACACACAAAGACATACTCGGCGGCTCTGATCAAAAATCTACCAAAACAGCAGAGGCCACCAAAGCAGACACCCAAACAACCACCACCTCAGAACACAACACCTGCAACACATAGACCTCACAGTCAGAGTGTCAAACAGTCACAGCCCTTAAGGCCAAACACAATGCCAGACACACTAGTCATTGGTGACTCCATAGTCAGACACACTGACGTTCCGCTCACCAGACTGAGTAAGGAGAAGGTCACAGTAAGCTGCCTGTCGGGTGCTAGAATCCGCCACATAACGCAAGCACTCAGGTCTCTCAACAGCAGGTACAAATACGACTCAGTCATTGTCCACGCTGGTGTAAACGACCTGAGACGTGCCTCCTTGGACTACATGAAAAGAGACATTGAGGAGCTCTCTGATTATGTAGCCCAGGCAGGTATGACCCTGACCTTGAGCAGTATCCTACCTTCACCAAGAATGATGCCACAATACAGAGATAAGATGATCAGCTTTAACAATTGGCTTAAACTCTGGTGTCATTCAAAGGGGATCCAATGTCTGTCTGCCTGGGATGACATGCTGGACAAGCCACGCTGTTTCCATGAGGGCGGCTTGCACCTGTCACCCTGGGATTCCGGATATTGGCAAAGGCTCTTGCCACCCCATAGTGCCTTTTTAGGCAAGGCTCAAATTCTAAACCTACCACCCTAGAACACAAAAAGGAAAAAACTAAGGGTAATGCTGCTCAATGCCAGAAGTCTAAATCTCAAAATGCACGCACTCGAGGCCCTTCTCAGTATGGAGAACATCGATGTCTGTGCAGTGACAGAAACCTGGTTCAAGGCTCCTGAGAGCACCCCAGCACTATCAGGTTTTACCTCTTATCATGCGTTCCGGCCCCAAAATCCGGACAATACCAAGAAAGGAGGGGGGGCATCCATATTCATCAAGGACACCCACACCTCAAGACTGGTGGCAACGCACGATGCATCGGAGACCATCCAGGTGCAATTAACCATAGGCAAGACTGCTCTGCAAATTGTAGCATGTTACAGGCCACCCTCACAAACTCAGGAACCTCACATGGCCTTCCTGAAAACACTAGAGGGGATAAATGTATCACCAAACACCATCATACTAGGTGACTTCAATTACCCTAATATAGACTGGGAACACTACTCTAGCCCAAACACCCTAGCCCAAAAGTTCCTGGAATTCATAAACTCAAATGCCATGGAACAACTAGTCACCATCCCCACAAGAGGAGAAAACATACTTGATCTCATCATCACGAACATGGGAGCACAATGTTCAACACCGAAGTATACCCCTCACTGGTGAGATCAGATCACAAACTAATCTCGCTGGAGGTCCTCATCCCACCCCACCTGAAATAAAAAGACCACAGTAAAGAACTTCTCGAAGCCGACTTCACACTTCTAAAGACTAGTGTGGTCTCCTTTAAGGCCCCGAGCCGGAAAACAGTACTCAAGCCGCTGAATCACTTACAAATGCCTTCTACCAGCACCTGCAGGACTGCATGGATAAGGCAATCCCAAGCAAAACAAAGACTCTTTGTACCAAAGGCAAGCATCCAGTCTGGTGGACCCCAGCCATAAACAAACTCTACAACAAAAGGAGGAAGCTACTACAAGATAGAGCAAAATCCTTAAAAGGTAAGACACCCTTGATCACTATAAGTAAAAACTAAGAGCTCTCATAAAATCATCCAAAGCAAATTTTGAGAGAAAAATAGCTAAAGACTCAAAAGACAATCATAAGGCCTTCTTTAGCTATGTTAGAAACCTGGGAGGAAACTCCCAGATATGCTCAGAACTAGTTCAAAATGATGTGAAGATTACTGATCCTACAGACATTGCCAACATACTGGCTGACAGGTTCAGTGCAAACTTCTCCCCTCCCCAACAAAAAGAGAGATATCTAAACCAACCGATTGCAGCCCCCCAAACATCTCCAACGCCCAAGTGAGAACTGCTCTCTCCAAAAAACACAGCATCCATGGGACCTGATGGTGTCCCCGGCTGTGTGCTCCATGAACTCAACGAGGAATTAAACCCACAGCTAGGACAGCTGTTTAATCATAGTCTTACCTCTGGATACGCACCCAGGAGTGGCGCACTGCAACTGTGGTCCCACTTCACAAAGGCGGTGCCTCCACCGACCCTGGAAATTACCGGCCCATTAGCTTGACAAGCCTTATCTGCAAAGCCATGGAGAGGATCATAATGGACCTCATAAATAAAGACATAGGGAATTTGCAGACTTTGGATCCATCCCAGTTTGGCTTTGTCAAAGGCAGATCATGCCTTCTAAACTTGGTTGACTTTTTGAAACAGTCACCAAAGCCATTGATGAGGAAAGGCAGTCCATACAGCCTACCTCGATCTGGCGAAGGCCTTGATACAATACCCCACTCGGGTATCATTGAAAAACTCATCAGCTTAAATGTTAACCCATACATCACAAGATGGGTTGCAAACTGGCTGAGTGACAGAACCCACAGGGTCAGAGTTGCTGGCGCCATGTCAGACTCAAAGCCTGTCACAAGTGGTGTACCACAGGGCTCAGTCCTGGGCCCACTCTTGTTTGGCATCTACTTTTCCAAGTACAAGCAAACACAGGAGGGTTATGGCTGACAAAGTTTGCAGATGACTGCAAACTGGGCCATAGTAGAAAACACATCTGACACAGATATCCTTCAGAAGGGTCTCACAGAAACGGATAACTGGTGCCAGAGCCATGGCCTAAAGTTAAATGCCAAAAATGCATAGTCATACCCTTCGGGAAAAACAAGGTTACCCCTAGCTACCAAATAGGTGGCAATCCACTGAGCACAGAAGAAGTTATCAGGGACCTGGGGACCCAGGTTGATAGTAGTCTGTCATTCGACACCCATGTAGCTAAAGTAGTTAGGAAGACCTTCTACATTGCCCACCTTATCATGAAGGGATTCTCATCTAGATCAAGGGAGGTCATAGTCTCCCTATACTCATCACTCATCAGACCAATGATTGAGTACAATGCCCCATTCGAATGTATCTGACCCGACACTTGCAGCAGCTGGAGAGGCCACAAAGTTCCTCACCAAAAGGATAAAGGGTCTCAAACATCTGTCCTATGCTGCCCGACTGAAAGAACTCCAGCTCTATTCAGTCGCCACCGCTTGCTCAGAGGTGACCTTTGCCTAACATACAAGGCCATGTCAAACCCAGATTTGATGAATATGCTTCACCTCAAAAAATCTAGATCCGTCAGAGCCACAAGGCGGGAGACTTAAACCTCGACACGGCTATTAATAGGACGTGCTGGAGGGATAGATTCATCACCCAAAGACTCCCTATGCTGTGGAATAAAATCCCGGTATATGAGAGGCAGAGCACCTCGCTGGCCTTGTTCAAGAGAAATCTTGACCAATGGATGGGAGATCGCAGATATACCCCAGGGATTACCTCAGTGTCACTGCTCGACAGAGGCACAGCAAAATAATGGGTATAGTTCCCCATACTAAAGGGGTGGCGTAAGCCACAAAACTATGGGCTAGGCTTGTAAATGCCCTCGGGCAGATAGCCTAGTATGAACCTATGAACCTATGAAAAGTGGTCTGATTAACCATTTGATTTTGTGTCCACTCCAATTATTGTCTTGAAAGACAATAAAGATCAGACTTAATTTGAAGACTGATAGAGAGGTACTAAGTTTTCTTTTGCTTATCTTACTGAAGTGGGGACTTAATGATAACTGTGGAATAGCTGTCTTAGACAGCAAGAAAACAAACACTAGTAAGCATAGCAGATACTATGATGGGAGATAACTTCAGATCATAAAGACTCATGACAGAATGCTACCAATTCAACAGTGTGCCAGAGAAATGCTTGTTGCTGTCAGAGGCACAAAATAATCCAGGGAAAGTAAAACAGGAAATGTGGGTACTGAATGGTTCTTGCTAGAGGTGGACTGAAAAATTATTAACTTGGCTGAATGTGTAAAAACAGTAAGAGAAGCAGTTTGACTCAAAGGTATAATTTCAGGGAAAACAAAATGGGGGCAAGCAGAAACTTAAAGGTACAAATGGTTGGATTGGACTGGAGAGGAATTATGGGGGAAGAGTATTATACAGCTGAACAAACTTTAAGTGTTTGGAAGTTCTCCCTATAACTATGTGGGTTTTCTTAAGTCATAATCATTCTCTCCCACATGCCAAAACATGATTCTTACTGAACGCTCTAACTTATCTATACATGTAGTCCTTACTGTCACCCATGTGACCTGTGATATGGCAGGAAACGATCTGCATGATTTAGTCCACTTATCTAGTTTAACGATTAATTTAATGAATACAAACACACTTAAATAAATAGTTATAAGTGGGGTAGTGTGCACGCAATGCCATTTCTAAGGATAAACCTGGGAGTATTACTATTATATTCTACGGAAGTTCAAGAGATTTACCTGGTTTTGTGAAAACAGACTGACTGCATGAAAATTAACTGAGTAAGGAACTCCAACCATTCAGAGCAAGTGTAGGTGACAAGTGGAAGAAGTCCATATAGGAAACATGGGTAATATAAAACAAGAATGGATAAAAGAGGTTAGAAAATGTTCATGTTCTTTCTGGCCCTCAGTCTTCTCACAACCTCACTGACTAATTAGTCTAGTGCTTCCTGGCATCTGAGGACACTGGGAATGGAGGGTGAGAGAGAGGGAAATGAGTGAGATATTCTACCAAGTTTCATGTTTCAAAGAGAGCCTGCTTCTACGTAGCATGAAGTGCTTAGTGCTAGCTCTAGCATCTCCCTAAGATGCTGGGCCATGTAGAGTACTTCACTTACAAAGTTGTGCTTTATACCTGTTATTTATTTATTTATTTATTTATAGTTTGTTGGCCACAACTAAACAATCAATTTAAATGAATATCATTGTGACCTTGATAAGTCAGGATAACATATAGCATAAATGAACACAGTAGTAAGCAGATGTGATCCAAGAAGAGGAGTCCTTTTACACTGTCATAACATCATATCATATAATGTTACTGTGGAGAAAACATTATGAAATGAACAAAGAAATTACAGTGCACACTGCCATTGAACAGGGGATGTGAAAGACAGTGACACGAGTCAAGTAAGGGAAAGGAACAGAAAAGAAGGAGACAGAGAGAGAGAGAGAGAGGGACAGAGAGAAAATAATTGTGCGTTCCATAGGGGTGGGTGGGCATACTCAGGTTTAGAAAATCTAGACAGTACTACAAGAGTCTGGGAATATATTTACTGGTAGGCCAAGATGGACACACCTCATAAAGCAGCATGTACATAAACAGCCTCAGTGGCTCATCAAACAGGCCCTTTACTGAGTGCCAGAGTGAGTTAAACAAACTATGTGAGATGAACTATGGGTTATATTAGATCTGTGGTAATCCAGGAGTTCAATGTTCAACTGGAGTTCAATGATTTATTCATTTTATAACATATCTTATGACAAAATATAAGCCAATAAATAACCATATGGTTTTATTTTTAATATGCAGTAACAGCATGTATTCCTGATACCTACTCTGAAATAGTCTTAAATTCATGAAGGTAGCATGAAAGGAATGTTGGTGTAGTAGGCTGATGGGGGTTAACTAAGGGCCATACCAATATAGTCCAAAATAGGCCCCACAGCTGATAAGGCTGGCCAAGCCATCATCTCCTCATTACCATATTACAGAAGAAATTTACATTGGCCAAAAAACTGGTTCCAAAGTTATTTTGAAACCAGAGTACTTCATTTAACAACCAGTTTCCAGTGGGTACCCTTAAATTAGGCATCCCCTGCCAGGCTCAGTGTTAGGCCTACTTCTGTTCTCCCATGACTCCCAAGTCACCATGACTTGACTGAGGACCTCAGTAACTAAATGTCACACTACATGCTGATGATACTCTCCTACAAGCCAATAAAACCACCACAAACATCCACTGCCAGCTCCAATAATCCTTTCTTGAGCTAAGATACTGGGCAATACCTAACACTCTACTGACGAACTATAAAATATTAATAATAATAATAATAATAATAATAACTACTTGCCTTCTCTTATCACATAAGTATCACCCTATACCTCATCCTATCTTTAACAACCCATACTGACATCATTAATAAGGCTCTCTACCAACTAGAACTCTGCTATAAGATTTCACCAGACTTGAATGTGGGATGCCTCTGCTGACTTTCCACTCATCTTGACCACCAAATAAGACTTTGTCACAGTGTAAAAAATGAAAAAAGATTTATTTAAATAAAGTGCTTTTCGTCCCACGCAATTGTAGGACTTCTTCAGATAAAAACAACTTACAAACCATTGCAATAAATATCTTGCACTGGTAATCATGTGTGCACACCTAGTCATGCTGATAGGATAATCAATAGCATCAATTATATGCAGTCGTACTAAAGGATGAAAGTAAAAAATATATATATAAATTGTGCGGTCATCTATACATACATGCATCAGTTTTTACAGAATAAACTGAAGCCTAAAATATTGTGTGTATAATTAGATAATCATTTTTTTTACAAGTTTTCAAACATTAAAACATTTATATAAATATGTGTATATATAGTACTAGTTACATCGAATAGATGTTAGTGTATGTGTATGTATGCTGGTACTGTATAATCATCTATACATAAATGCATCAATTTTAAAATTATATAAGACCTAAAATGCTATGTGTGTAACTAGTCGTTTTAAAAATTTTAAAAAGTTTAAAAAGCATTGAAACTATTCATGTGGATATGTACACGGTACTAGTTATATTAAATGAATATATATTAGATAAATGTTACTAAATATATATGTATAAATATATATGCTAGTGCGTATACTCAATATAAGCTTATATATGTGTCTCCTGGTAAAACAATTTACCTAGTTAAACTCAACTTCAAAATACATTTAATGGAACATATTTCGTTTAACCCTAGATGTGAACATGCATTGGTACATAACTGCCAATAAAGTTCTAAAGCTTGCAGGTGTACGAAGTCAGGGGCCCCCTCCCATCTGGGTGGATACAATCTACAGCTCTAAATAGGAATTTGTGGTTGGGGTTCTCTAAGGTATGTTTGGCTAGGGCATTGTCCAATTTACCTTTCCTAATGTGGTACAAATGTTCATAGACTCACTCACGTAACTTCCTGTCTGTCTTCCCGAAATAAAATGCTACACTTTGTTGGCACAGCACTAAGTAAATAAAACCTTTTGACTGACAGTTGAATTTGTATTTCACATTGTACGTGTTGTACCTAATACAAAAAGTTTCCCCTGTAGCCGTGTGGGGACAAAAGTTACACATATTGCATTGGAACATACCCTTCCTTCATGGAATTCCTTGGACCGGGCTTTCAATGATTTGTTTTAAATTTTTACCCCTTCTCCACACTATCTTTGGTGCATCTGGTAGTTTTCCCCTCAAGTCATTGTCATTGTGTATTAGATGCCAGTTTCTTTTGAATAATTAATGAAATGACTTCACTGTCAATGCTGAAGGGTGTGATAAACTTCAACCATGGTATAGTGTCATCATTGTTCCGATTCTGGGTGCGGGGTGTAATGCACCTCCAAGAATTGGTTGGTATATCCCTAAGTCTATTTTCTCCATCACTTCTTTAATAAGATTGTGAATAAGATGTCTGGGGTAACCACGTCTAATAAACATACCCTTCAGTAGTTGACACTCATCCACAAAATCCACGTCCCTTGATACCATGCATGCGGCCCTGACCAGCTGGCCCTTCACTACTGATCTCTTCTGATACCAGGGATGGTTACTACTGTAGTGTAGGAAGTTATTGGAGTAAGTCTCTTTTCTGTAAATTTTTGCACAGAAAGATTTTTCTCCATAGTCTTTCCATAGGTCTATGTCAAGATAAGCAATCCTGTCAGCACTGTATGTGTACGTAAATGACAAGAAGCTGGAAGTTGAATTAAAGAATGATACTAGTTCAGTGGCTGTTCTTTCATCTCCTTCTATTAGTATAAAAATGTCATCCAGAAAACGCGTATAACCTGTTTGATCAGAAACTAGTGAAGTACAAGTACCTATCCAGGCATGTCCAAAGGGCAGTTTCAGGTGTACTCTCCAGTCCAACTGGTGAATCCGGGCATTTTGAGGCAATGTTACAACTGCCTCATGTACATAGACAACCCTCTCCTCCTACCACCAAACACTAATACATGCGAGAGATGCAATTATACAGCCAAACTGGGGGCTAAGCTCTATCAACCCAAGACGGGATCAGACAGTCAAGAGGAGAAGGGAAATACTTGCATCATACCACCAGTCTCACACAGACCCATTAAACCAGCACAGGCAAAAAACAAACATAAATACATGAAAACATACTCGGAGGCTCTAAATAAAAATCTGCAAAAGCAACAGAGACCTCCAAAGCAAACATCCAAGCAACCTCCACCCCCCCCCCCAACACAAACCATGAAACACATACTTCACAAAACCAGTGTGCCATGCAATCACAGCCCTTGAGGCAAAATAACATACCCAACATACTAGTAATAGGTGACTCAATAGTCAGGCACACTGACATCCCACTTACTAGGCTGAATAAGGAGAAGGTTACTGTTAGCTACCTGTCGGGTGCCAGGCTCCACCACATAACACAAGCACTCAGGTCACTCCAGAACAAAGTACAAATATGACTCTGTCATTGTCCATGTTGGTGTGAATGACCTGAGCCATACCTCCCTGAACTGCATGAAAAGAGACATGGAAGAGCTCTCTGATCACGTAGCCCAGGCCGGAATGACCTTGACCTGAGTAGCATCCGCCCTCACCAAGAGTGATACCATGGTATAAAGAAAAAATTCTCGATTTCAACAATTGGCTAAGTTTCTGGTGTCATTCAAAGGGGATCCAGTGTCTGTCCACCTGGGATGACATGTTCGACAAGCCACGCTGTTTTCCTAGAGACAGCTTGCACCTGTCACCTTTAGGCTTTTGAATACTGGCCAAGGTTCTTGTTACCCTCATAGAACCTTTTTTATGCAAGGCTCAAAAGACAAACCCACCGCCATAAATAGCACAAGTAACAAAAAACTGAGGGTAATGCTACTCAATGCCAGAAGTCTAAACCTCAAAATGCATGCACTCGAGGTGCTCCTCAGTATGGCAAAAATCTATATATGTGCAGTAACAGAAACCTGGTTTAAGGCTCCAGAGAGCACCCCAGCACTACCAGGCTACAACTCATACCATACATTTCGGTCACAGAACCTGAACCAAAATACAAAAGGTGGCGGCATATCCATATTCATCAAGGATACCCACACCTCCAGGTTAGTGGCACAGCACAATGCTTCAGAGATCATCCACGTGCAACTAACAATGGGCAAAAATTGCAATTCAAACTGTAGCTTGCTACAGATCACCCACCATGTCCCAGGACCACCATTCCGTATTTCTGGAAACATTGGGAAACATAAAGGTCCTACCAAACACCCTAACATTGGGTGATTTCAATTGCCCAAACATTAACTGGGAGAACTACTCAAGTTCTAACTCCCTTGCCCAACATTTCCTAGAATTTATATACTCAAACACCCTGGTTCAACTGGTCAACACTCCCACCAGAGGTGACAACATATTGGACCTGGTCATCACCAACATGGGCGACTGGTGTTCCACACTGGAGGTCAACCCCTCGCTGGTTAGATCTGACCATAAACAAATCTCTTTGGATATCCACATTCCACCCCCAAGGACAAGGAAACCACTGTGAAAAACATTTCAAAAGCAAACTTCATGTTACTTAAGACCAAGGTGGAAAGTTTCAAAGCCCCCATGCTAAAGGATAACGCTGTCCAAGATGCAAAATCCTTTACTAATGCATTCTGTGGGTACCTACAAGAATGCATGGATTGTGCTATCCCAAGCAAAACCAAGACTCACTCCTCTAAGAAAAGGAAACCAGTCTGGTGGTCTCCTGCCATAAACAAGCTATACAATAGAAGGAGGAAACTAGTACAGAAAAGAGTAAAATCCCAAGAAGGGAAGACATCCCTGATCAGTATCAGCAAGAAACTACGATCCCTCATCAAATCATCCAAGGCGAGCTTCAAAGGAAAAATTGCCAAGGACTCCAAAGATAACCACAAGGCATTCTTTAGCTATTTCAAGAATCTAAGTGGCAATGCTCAGATCTGCTCGGAGTTAGTGCAGAATGGCACAAGATACACTGAACCGACCCATATCACCAACATCCTGGCAGACAAGTTCACTGCAAACTTCACCCCCTCTCACCCCCAAAAGGGCCCATAACCATACCAGAAGAATGTAGAGTCCCTGAAATCACAGACACTCAGGTTAAAACAGCCCTGTCCAAAGCCAAAAACACAGCATCAATGGGACTGGACGGTGTCCCAGGCTGCGTCCTATATGAGCTCAAAGACAAACTAACCCCCTCACCTAAACACACTGTTCAAACTCAGCCTCTCCACAGACTATGTACCCCTTGAGTATCGCACAGCAACGGTTATTCTGCTCCACAAAGGTGGAGCCACAACAGACCCTGGGAACTATCGCCTATAAGCCTGACTAGCTTGGCCTGCAAGGCTATGGGGCGCCTCATCATGGAACTCATTAACAGAGAAATTGGGAACCTCCAAACACTGGACCCCACCCAGTTCAGCTTTGTTAAGGGCAGATCATGCCTCCTAAATCTGGTGGTCTTCTTTGAGACAGTTACCAAGGCTATAGATGAGGGAAAGGTGGTACACACAGGCTACCAAGACCTCGCAAAGGCCTTCAACACCATTCCCCATTCTGGTATTATAGACAAGCTCACCAGCCTGAACATAAACCCCTACGTCACAAGATGGGTTGCCAACTGGCCCACGGACAGAACCCACATGGTGAGAGTTGCGGGAGCTAGGTCCGACTCTAAACCTGTTACAAGTGGCATTCCCCAGGGCTCAGTCCTAGGACCCCTCCTGTTTTGGCATATACTTCTCAGAGGTACAGGCAAGCATAGAAGGACTATGGCTGACCAAGTTCGCAAACAACTGCAAACTAAGGGCTATAACTAACTCTCCGGCTGACACAGACATCCTCTGAAAGGGGTCTCACTGAGATGGATAATTGGTGTCAAAGTCATAGCCTCAAGGTAAATGCCAAAAAGTGCATAGTCATCCCCTCTGGAAAAAACAAAGTACCCACAAACTACCACACAGGTGGTAGTCCCCTAAATACGGAAGACGTAATAAGGGATCTGGGGACCGAAGTAGAAAGTAATCTCACCTTTGATAATCACATTGCCAAAGTGGTTAGAAAATCCTTCTACTTGTCCCACCTAAACACAAAAGGGTTTGCATCCAGATCAAAAGAGGTTATTGTGCCCCTCTACTCCACTCATCAGACCCATCATAGAGTACAACTCCCCATTTGGGATGTACCTTACAAGACACCTGCAACAGCTGGAAAGACCACAGAAGTACTGGCCACAAACAGATGCCCTGTGCAGCTCGACTGAAGAAACTCCAGCTGTACTCGTTTGCATATCGCCTACTCAGAGGTGATATCTGCCTGATATACAAGGCCATGTCCAACCCAGAATTGAGGGACATGCTGCACCTAAAGAAATCCTTATCCCCTCGAGCCACATGCTTTAGGGATCTAAACCTCACCACAACAATAAATAGGACGTGCTGGAGGGATAGATTCCTGTCCCAGAGACTTCCCATGCTTTGGAATAAGATTCCAATCTACAGATCTGCAGAGCTCCTCGCTATCACTCTTCAAAAGAAACCTTGACGAGTGGATGGGAAACAGAAAGTTTACCCCGGGGATCACTTCAGTGGCTCTGCTGAACAGAGGCACAGAGAACTAATCTAAGGGGGCGACGAAGGCCAACACGTTCTGGCTAGGCTTATAAATGCCTTCGGGCAGATAGCCTAGTACCCACCTATGCACCTATATATATATATATATATATATATATGTATATACACACACACACACACACATATATATATATATATATATATATATATATATATTTTTTTTTTTTTTTTTTGTGGATTTCCAGGAAAATCACTAAGGACTGTGATCAGGCAGTATACTGAAACAATAGCTCTCAACTGTCCAGATTTCCTCACAATATCCTGATTTTGCCTCATATTTTTGTTCTGTTCTTTGTAAAATATGTGGTTTTCTGGTAAATCATTAACGTCACCAAATAATGATAGATATCTGAGCTTTAGACTTCTTATCCTGCATGAAAATGCATGCTAATGCAAAAAGTGTTCTCTAGTAACTTCCTAAGTTTCGAAGAGCAAGAATTTAAAGCTGTCCTTGATTTTGGGTGTTTGTTTTTATTTAAAAAAATAAATTATTTTTGGCTTTCTCCAGATTTCTTGCACTAAGAGGTTGGGAGGTATGGTTTGACATTAGAGTTTCTTTCTGTTCACTGCCCATAAAGTGCACATTAATGTAAAAAAAATGCTATTCTGTTAACTTCTTGACACCTTGTGTAGAAAGGCTTAACCTTCAATGTGGAGTCAGCATGCTTAAATGACAGTCCCATCAGGATGTCAATGAAGTCAGCACAAACTATGATGGTGTGCCTTAATGCAAGCAGTCACCTATATACCTTCTAGTCTTTCTTTATGAAGTTTACAGAGCAGACTGTGCCTAATTTTTGCTGTCTTTTGCTTAACTGCCTCTACCCCATCTGCTATCCTTACAATGATAAGATCTCACAAACTGCACACAATACTCCAGGTGGGCTCTTGCCATATATCTAAGGTAATATACTGCTTTCTACTGGCAATGCCTCTTTCTTTTTATCTCAATACTACAAAAATTCAGGTCCTCAAATGCTTTTCACTCAGACCACCTGCTTATTTTCAGATCATCTGATACACATAGTCCCATGTTTTAACCTTTTTGCTTTTGTCATTCTGAGTTTAACTTTTACAAACTAATAAATTACCAGCCACAAGCTTTTATAAATAAGTAAATGAAAACACTGTACATGATAAAAATCAGGCAAAATCATAAAAATGAGACAAATTAAAATATCCAACATTCAGTGTTGCTGAGTCACATCTAGCTTTTATAATAACCTAATTGTACAGCGGTTGCCATCCACAGATTTTACTAGGCAAGTACTTTACTAGATTCAGATAGGCCATTCCCCTATATACCCTCTTTTGAGTGTGTACCTTTAATTCCCAGTGGGTATGGCTTGAGCTTTTAAAAAAATGAAGTTATCACTTTACATTTCATACAAATATTCATACCTCTTGGAACCGTGTTACTAGAAAACTGTAAATGGCAAACTATTCAGGATAAATTAATCTTTATATTGGTGGCATTCATTCAGTTTGATGCTTTAAACTGGATTTTATAAGCCAAAATAAAGGCAGTGAATATTAACTTTGCAATGTTGTATAATCAGCTTATAATATCCTAGTAACTATTCAAGCAAGACACATACTGCCAGCAGGATTTTCTTCATACAGCTGTGAGCTTTCATATGACGGGATGCAGTTCTGCCACAGACATCTGAATGTTGAGATATTTAGACAAATATGACAATTATTACAATACAAATAAACACATTATCTCTTTAGCTACTTTAGACAGACATCAAATATCAATACAATCGTATTTGCCATCATGAATGCTTTAAGATTAAATCTTCTGATAATGCGTTTGTAACATGGTTTTGGAATTATTAATGCAAATATGTCACATTTACAGGCATCGGTAGGAGTTAACTGCAGAAATGCCTAGAGGTGCAATCGGCTGTAATGAAACAAGTGATTTAAAGAAAATACTTTAAACAGGTGATAGCAGAATAATTCTAACGCCAAGTAAATTACCACTTTATACATAAGACGGTTAGCTAACTACCACCATGTCACTAAAAATACCTGAAACTGAGATGACAGACTGATTACCAGACTGGGGATGCAGGCTAAATTTTTTACCTTCTACAGTCTCTTTATAAAATTGTTGCTTCAGTTTTAATCAAGTTCAATGAGTCCATGATCCAGATTGAGGAAACATACAGGAATCATGACCCAGCTTCCTCTGTGATAGGAAACAGCACCAGCAGCCCTGGTTCAGTACTTCTGTATGATTTCAAAACTAAACATATTTTTCTCTCCTTTAAACCAAGCTGCTATAAAACACACAAAGTTCCACTGCAACATGACGTTTGAAATTTATGACAGGAGGCAATGAGTGTAAAAATAGTAAACAGTTTAATGCTGGAAAAAAAAGAACAGGTAAATGCTTCACATGTGATGAAATATACAACTATTTGACATATCTACATTTAAGAAAATGCTACCCAGGTGCACAAACCTGCAATTTACTTCACTGAATTTCAGTTGATGTGTTCTAGATGAGCCATCCTATCTTGTCAATACATTTTTACACCTACCACTGCATAAACACCATTTCTTTCACACCATCCTCTTCATCATTTTAAGATGGTAAAAAGGACAGGTATAACTGAAACCCTTCCAGTGCTCCCTTGTTCAGCTTTTCATATGCAAGAACTCTGTTTCATCATCTGTCTAGCCATTCATTACCTGTGCTAGCACCTCAAACCCATTCCAGGTCTTTGTGTGGTACATAGCTCTCAACCTGTCAGGGGCAAATCTCAACAAAATCTGGGACAAATCCAGAAATAATCAGGAACACTTTTAAACTATTAGTACTATTAACCCAAGACACTTAACAGCATAAGAGAATGTGAAGTAACATGCATTTTCTCTAATTATTGTCATTATTTATTAAGTGTAATCCACCACGTTTTCTCCAAAAGTCACCAGTTTCAGTGAGGATTAAGACGGACACAGTTAGATTGTCAAAATCAGGGACAGTTGGGCAGTACCGTGTGGTACTCTCATTCTATGCAGGCCATACCACATACACAGTCCTTTTCTGACTTAATACTCCACTTTGCCATCCAAACAACTACATTAAATTTGCATGACATTCCTTTGAGAATCTACGCTGCTTATATTTCGCATTCAACCAGCTTTCAGAGATTTCAAAAAATCTTTTTATTAGCAATGTACCTATAATTCTCTCAATAACAAAGGTCAAATCACAATTCCCAGGGTCTTGCTCTCACTCCTCTAATGGGGGATCAAGCATGTCCTCTTTTATAGTCTTCAGGCACCTTACCATTTTCAGCTATTTGTTTTAACGGTTAAATTTTGGTATCAGAATTTTCTTCCCTTGCTGGCTGACACAATTATACTGAATTATAGCAAGTACTGGCGACCCTGTTCAGCAATATGCACAGAGTTCATAGCTTAGCTATCATTATACAGTACAGCTTTAAGATTTTACTTTGCAAACTGCATCTCCACTTCAAGCAACTGTCTTCAGCCTTAAAGTGTTTCATGTGTTAAATGTTTGTGATGTGTAAGTTCATCCATTTTAAGGATGAAAAAGAAAAATTATCAAAATGAATAGGCATTTTCACTGAGCACATCAAACAGTAGCTCAAATGGGCAGAAACTGTCAACAAATTGTAGAATTCCTTAAATGTTACTCCAGCAGTATCACTGAAGTAACAACCACCATTCTGTTAAACAATCCTACATCAACAGCAAAGGTAGATGGCCGAATCTTTTGAGTTCTTTCCCCCTTCATGCAGACATGAAAAGTCCCCTATGACATCTCACAGATGCACCAGTCCATTGAATAAAACATATAAGACACTAGATGCCTTAAAAAAAAGCCAAATGCGGCACACTTTCCCAAGGGTTCACACTGAGACCATAAATATTTTTCACAGAAGACGTGGAAGCACAAGAAGATGACTTGCTATCTTAAGAAAGCAAGAGCTAATATGACTCAAACCCATACATAGAGTTCTGCAAACCCAATGTCTTAACTATTTGATATGCCTCCTCCCATATGCAGACTAAACAACTGATGCGTGAATACTTAAAAGCCCCACAGATTTTCAGTATAGTATATCTGAAAAGCTTAAATGACAGAAGAAACTCTTTCATTTGTTACAGTGCACCCATTTAAAAATACTGGAGCCCATATTTTAAGTGTCCCACTCCTGTCAACCCATACAACTGTCTCTTGGCCCTAATATAAGGTATATGGTCATTGTTACATCCCAATTTCAAACATAAAATATTTTGCTAAGTTTCTGCACTTTCTTGAATGTTACAATATCCAAGTCGCAGAGCTGCACTCATAGGTTACAAGGTGAAAATGGTAATAAAAAGAAACACTTCAGTATCCCTCTGAAAGATTTACACTACAGTGAACACAAAATACTAGATGCCGATCCAGTCAGTGGTATAGACCAGATGAAGCTGTTCTTGGAGACTTCCAAGATGGCTGCATACTGATCGAGAGGTTGGTTTCAGTTCTTCCAGTGTAAAAACAGAAACTACAATAAAAGGGTTTCGAGAAGTCGGTCACTGGCTAGTAATTACACTGCCTGGATACTAGAAAATAAGAAAATAGGAAAAACAGAAACGGAGAGGAGGAAAGACTGGCTGAGAACAATCTAGCAGCTGTTCAGCAAAATGCAGTTCAAGTTTCAGCTTTGATATAAAGGGGGCTTTCAGGAATTTAGTGGACAAATGAATCAAATGAACTCAGAGCTAATTAAAGTAAATGAAACACTGAAGGAATACATCAACTCAAATAAAAAAATGGAAAAATAGAAGCTTTAACTAGCTATTCAGATGAACTCATAAAATGCAAAAAAATCAGAGTATGACATGAAGGAAAGGCAGGCTGAGCATGAGACTTCTCAAGAAGATCTGTTTCAAAAAATAATAATAAAAGAAGTTAAAAGACATAGCACATTAAGAAAGCCTGAAACTTTCTGCTGTACCAGAGAAACTGGAAGAAGAAGAAGACTGTATTACTTTTATGACAGTACAAATAAGCAACTGGACAGGTATTCCTCAGCAGCAGATTGTGTGTGTGTGTGTGTGTGTGTGTGTGTGTGTGTGTGTGTGTGTGTGTGTGTGTGTGCCAAATGTGGTCACGAGAAATCAGCCAAGATCTACATTAGTAATGAAGCAATCATAGAAGCAGAAAGAATTGATCTTTACAGAACTGTGGCAGAAAGGAAAAGTACTAAAAGACTGGAAATGTTTGTGGAAAATGATTATTCCCTGTACAACAGACACAAGAGAGACATGTTTCTGACAATCAGGGAATGCTGAAAGGCAGGTGAGAGATTCCAAATGCTATATCCAGATTCAAAATACTTTTTTACTTTTGGTTCTGCTTCTCATTCTTTAGAGAACAAAGTCCATAATGAGGGTTTGCTAGTGAAATTTCATCCATTGTTTCAAAGGAAAATAACTGACAGAAAAAAAAGCAAAGGAACTAAATAGAAGTATCAAGAGTACTGTGGATGTGAAGCAGAGTCTGGTGTTGAAAGACAGACATGATCATGAAGATGACCAGCAACACTGAAATTAATGAATAAGTGGCAGACTAGAAAGTACTGATACCACTAAATATAGGAATAGACTTGTGAAATATGGCTTTGCAAGGAAAAAGTTGTTGGGAAAGCCTGGAATTTTGCTGACTTTGTCTAACTTGTGTATAAACTGTAACGCATATACCCCATTTTATGTTATTAATGTTTAGGGCACTAAAGGGAAAATTGTAAGCACAACAATTTTTGTTTTTATTAATATTTGCATAAAACATTTAATTATGTAATCATGTAATATTGTAAAACAATTTTGCACAATGTACAGTCAGGGATTTTCAAAGGTGTGGGGGAGTCTTTTAGTGACTACTGTATATTTTAAAGACATTAAAGTAAATAAGATATTTTCCTACTTATAAAATATATAAGCTTTACACTACAACATAAGAGAAACTTGACAAAAGCAAGTGTAGGTTAATATAATGTGATATTGGGCTGCTGGCTGGGAGGTGAGGGTACAGATGTGTACTAATTATATTATATGTAAAAATAATATAATAATTTCCTATATTTTACAGGGGTTGATCTCTTGCTGGATGTCTTTGTCTTGAACCATAGACATTATAGAATTTTTGAGCATATAGGCGTGAAAAACAAGACAATATGATAAAAATCATGAAAATACTATGCCTCTTGAATCTGCAAGTTATTAATTTTGTTTTCCATTAGCAAATGTGTTAAGTGTAGTTGAAGTCTGAAACTGAAGGCAGTTGACTAGCAGAAGTCTGTACATTATGTTCTGACTGAAATGTACAGATTCTTTCAAGCAAGTAGAACATTGTTCGTTTTTTTCCTCACTACTTTTACTTAGAAAGGGTTGTCTGTGGGTGCAAGCAATTAATATTGAGAGTTGAGATACAGCACAGATGGAAATATTTATAGAACACTTAACTAAGCCATGATTAGAGGAAAAGGAAGCTTAACAAATAATAGGATAGGAGTTGAAGAGATCAAACCTTTGATGTAGAATCAATCTACAGGGAAGTTTTCAGGAGCAGTTAGTATTGCTGTGAAAGTTTGAAAGTTAGGAGGATAGAAAGTGATAAACAGTTGTGAAAGTTTTGTTAGAGGTGTGACGGAGAAGAAAGGGGTAACTGGAAACATATGTTTTGGGAGTGTAATGAGGTGCCAGATTTTAAAAATTGTCTACAGAGT
This sequence comes from Protopterus annectens, assembly GCF_019279795.1. Classification (NCBI taxonomy): domain Eukaryota; kingdom Metazoa; phylum Chordata; order Ceratodontiformes; family Protopteridae; genus Protopterus; species Protopterus annectens. The sequence goes on from NC_056748.1 coordinate 722,630,824, forward strand.
ACTCTTTCAGAAATATTGGGTAAGCAAATGGTTGTAATTAAGGAAATTATTCCTTGAGCTGGGAGACAAGATCTGAATTGCCTAGACACAGTAATGCCTTATTAAGTTTAATTCTGTTGGCTGCCAAAAAAGCAATTACTAGAAAATGGAAATCAAAGTATAAACCAACTGCATCTGAAGTACTGAATATTATGAAAGAGATAAAATAAATGTAACAGAGATCTTTAGAAAAAGGGACAGAGCAAATTACACAGAAATAAATGGAAATCTGGGGAAAACTACATGCAAAATAATGTTCAAGAGGAAGAGGAGTGAGGTATAAGGGAAGGCAGGAATTTAGCAATTTGTGAAATGCTGAAATGATAATGGTTACAAAGAAAAGATATGTAATGTGTAATGCATGTAAATAGAAAAATGTTAATGTGATTTGTTTTCTTTTTTTTTTTTCTGTTAATGTATGTCTGCGTATATCTTTAGTCATAATTTTAAAAGGAGGGGAAACGCCAGAATCTTAAAAGAAAGTTCTGGTGGCTGTATTACCTAAAGAGGGTAAAGACCCATCAGACTCAGCTTCTAATAGACCCACTCCAGTATGAAACCATGGGTATAAAGTGTTTACATCTACACTAGCTAACAGAATGACAAATGCTTTTCCAAAATTGATATATATGCATGAATGTGGTTTTGTGGAGGAGGAGGCAAACATTTGACAACATTAAGAGAATAATGACAATCTAGAGGGAAGCAGAATGCAAGAAAATACTAGTATTGTTGGTGGGTTTTGATGGAAAGATAGCATTCGATAAAGTAAGCTGGGGTGTTATAAGCAGTGCAATGGAAACATTATATTCCCCAATAATAGGGTTAATTAAGCAGATATATAAAAGATCGGAGGCAAAAATTAAGGTAGGATGGTTCCTCTCTGATAAGCTGTGATAGAAGAGAGGAACCAGGCAGGTGTGTCTTCTTTGCCTTTTGTTATTTGTGTTACATTCAGAAACATTGGCAGTGAAATTATAGGACTCAGAAATTTAAGGATATAATTGATATGGTAAACAAGAAAAATTGGGGTTATTTGCAGACAGTATTACATTGGACTTTATAAATCAAGAAGAGGGTTGTGGAACATTTTGAGACATTTTCAAGTCTTTTAATGATATAAAATTAATTAAGATAAAATAAAGGCTATATCTACTGTTGAATGACAACTTACAGTGCTGAACATGTTGTTGGTGTTGGGGGTGTTCAAAACCCAATATATTCTGTGCAAGTATGGGAGACACTGCACATACAGGTAAAGATTCTTAGAATATGAAGTAGATGCTAGACAGCGACTGCAGGAAAGGTGGTGCTGAGTATACAAGTATAAGGCATTTTTTTTGCTTGTTTCTTGATTAGATAAATAGGCTGATCGACAAAATCTGTTTTCAGGCAGTGCGTCAGCCACATGGCAAAACATGTGGCTTGCAACATACACTGTGTATAGCCATAACAGTAAATGAAATCCAGCCTCGGGACAAACGGTCACAATCAAATTAAACTGCTACAAAATGCAACACACAACACAACATTATCTGTCATGGTGTCAGTAATGAGAAGAATAAAACATGGAAATATTAATAAACATAATTCAAGAGATACCTACTCAGTAACTGTAGGCACTGTCATCGGGGCAAGGCTGGATGGATCAAATAGTAATGTTCTACCTAGGTTTATGCATCCTGCTGCATTTAATTTTGCCCCTAAGACTTCTAGGATTTCTTTTATTTGTCAGGTAATTTAATTGTTAACCAAGGGGAAATTAATTAATATATTAGAATGTGAAGCAAATCCTTTCATGGGGATACGTGAAAACAGAAAACATATCATGTTAATATTTTTACATGTGCCTTAAGCACTAGATGCCTTATACAGAGTAGTTATGTATTTATATTTGTTTACTGTAATGGTTCGACTTGGTCAGCAAATGCAAAGTCCTTTTCAATGACGTCCTGAGGAGAAAAGCTCCATAGGTTCATAGGTGAGTACTACGCTAATGGCCTTGGAGCCAACACAAGCCTAGCCCAAGAATCTAAGAACCTAAGGCAATGTGATCTAAACAAGCTAGAGACCTGCTACAACAAAATTGCCAACTTCGCCACAGGGGCATCCTACCATAGTCAACACTGTCTCTCACTTGCTGAACTGGGCTGGCTTGAACTCTCTCACCTCCTTCAGTGGTATCAACTCTCACTCGCCCACAAACTAGTAAACCATCCACTAAATGTCCCATCCCTCCAGAATCTACTCCAACCCTATCACACCACCAGACCACTAAGATCCAGCAGCAAAAATCACTTGCAGATCACTAAAGCCAATAACTCTGCTGGTGAAGCTCTATTCTCTTGCGCCATAGCCAAATTATGGAACTCACTCCCACCCACAATTACCTCCATACCATCATGCACCCACTTCAAAACTTTACTAAAAGTGCAACTAAAAACATGCTGGCTATGCCCTTGCAACTCCCACTCTAATATCATCCACCCCATCCAACCACTACCTTTCTTTCCACTCCACTAACTACCTTGATTATAGCAAGCTCAGATGCTCATAAGCCAGTACTTATTATACAGCACAAACTTCTTCTTCTTGTAACATTTGTTAACGTCTGGTATGCACTTCACAGATAAAGATTCTAGTTGTCTACTGATGTACTATGTTCTTCATCTGCAAATATGTTGTAAGTAATTGCTATGTAAATTGTTATTCACTATGTAATCCAATGTATATACTGTCTGTTTATTTTAACTGTGGAGCTTTTCTCCCCGGGCCTCTGCTGAAAATGGACCTACGTCCAGTCAGACACTCCCAGTCAACAAATTTAAATAAAATAAATAAAATAAAATAATAAATAAATTCCCAGTCGTCCTGTTGCCGGACGTTAGTACCCTGTGCCCCTATCGAGCAAGGCTGTCGCGCTGATCCCAGGGGTGAACTTCCTGTTAACCATACAATCGTCAAGATTTTTCTTGAAGAGGGCTAGTGAAGTGCTCTGCTTGACATGTATGCGTAGTTTATTCCATAGTATGGAAAGTCTCTGAGTTAGGAACCTGTCCCTCCAGCAGGTCTTGTTTATTGTGGTGATGAGGTTGAGGTCTTTGAAGCTTGTGGTGCAGAGGGATTGTGACTTTTTCAGATGAAGCATGTCTAGCAACACTGGGTCAGACATGGCTTTGCATGCCAAGCAGAGACTGCCTCTAAGTAGGTGATATGAGACAGAGTATAGCTGGAGTTTTTTGAGTCCGTCTGTATAGGGCATGTGTTTGAGTCCTAGGATCCTCTTTGTGAGCAATGTTTGTGGCGTCTCCAGTTGTTGCAGGTGTCTAGTGAAGTATATCCCAAATGGGACATTGTACTCTATAATGGGTCTGATGAGGGATGAGTAGAGAGGTATTCTGACTTCTTTCTTCCTGAATGAGAAACCTTTTGTAATGAAGTGTGCCACATAGAAGGTCTTTCTAACTATGG